>NC_079211.1:38971302-39021925 GCF_029633865.1 Lampris incognitus
GTGTATTTACTGATTTCGAGAAGGCATATGACAGAGTACCGAGAGAAGAGTTGTGGTATTGCCTGAGAGTGAAGGGAATGGCAGAAAATTACATCAGCATAATTCAGGACATGCACAGCAACTGTAACACTGTAGTTCAATGTGCAGTGCGAACAACAAGCGAGTTTGAGGTAAAGGTAGGACTGCATCAAGGATCGGCGTTGAGCCCTCTCAATTGTAATACTGATGGACAGCCTCACAGAACATCTGAAGAAACAGCCAGTCTGGAGCATGATGTTTGCTGATGACATCGTGCTAGCAAACGAGGACAAGAAAAGTTTGGAGAGAGCTTAAAGATTGGACAGATGCACCAGAGAGCAGAGGAGTAAAGATCAGCAGAACAAAGACTGAGTACCCGTGTATAAATAAGCAAGTAGAAAGTCCAGGATTGACCTTGGGAGATGTCCCAGAAGTTGATGAATTCAAGTACATAGGATCAACAATACAGACAGAAGGTAGTGGTGAGAAGGAAGGCAAGAGAAAGGACACAATCTGAGTGGAATTTATGGAGAAAGGTAACTGGAGTACTTTTTGACCAAAGAATGCCATTGAGGGTAAAGGGCAAGGTACACAAATCAATAGTCAGGCCTGCCATGCTCTATGGTATGAAAGCAGTGACCACAACAGACAGGCTAGTATCTAAATTACAGGTAGGAGAGATGAACATGCTGCGTTGGTCCTTGGGAGTGACTAGAAAAGACCAAAAGAGAAATGAAGAAGTGAGAGCTACGTTCAAGACAAGATTGAGATGGTTTGGACATGTAGAGAGATGAGGCATAGACTACATGGGAAATAAGGTATAGGACATGGAAATACCTGGCAAAAGGAAATGAGGAAGACCAAGGGAAAGATGAAGAGACTAGATAGAGAAAAACATGAGGAGGGTTGGCCTGGGAGAGAGGAATGCGTCAGACAGAGAGCTATGGAGGGCAAAAATCCTCTGTGGCGACCCCTGAGAAATAAGGAATAAGCTGAAAGAAGAAGTAAATATTTGCTTAACCATAAATGGTGACACATATAACCTTGATGTTAAGGGGGTTGACTGTGTGCACATGACTGTGTTGTTAGCATTATCCAGTGAGCACCCTCCTTTGCCAATACTTCATCACCTTAGGTCCAAGGTTCAAGATAATTTGATTGTCTCCCATAGAAGAAAATTGTCTTGGGTCAGAAGACTTCCTGCATAAAACAGATTCGTCACAACAAAAAACACTTTAAAACGCTGACCTGAATTAAAATAAACCCATCACCCCTACCCCCTTGTCTCGGCTCTCCTCCATGATTTGCATATTCATGAAGGCACAGTCATGAGTCATAGGTCCATCAAACCTCAGATAGGATTGTCAACCCCACATTTCAACAACTCCACAGCTGTACCAAGGCTGTAAAGTACTTTACTGCCTGTGTATCTACCTAATATCTACCAAACATCTGCCTTATATCTATGAGTCCAATACAATGGTATTGTATGACTGCCTGTGTGTGTGTGTGTGTGTGTGTGTGTGTGTGTGTGTGTGTGTGTGTGTGTGTGTGTGTGTGTGTGTGTGTGTGTGTGTGTGTGTGTGTGTGTGTGTGTGTGTGTGTGTGTGTTGTTTTAGCGGCTTGTTGTGGTTCTGCTGTCTGAATCAAAAATGCAGTATTGTGCCCCTCTGCCCTGGAGTACTGAAAAGATGGCTGCCCTTCAGGCTGAAGAGCATCTTTACCGGAGCAGCCTCATCTGCCGTATGAGTTGATCTAATTAGGAACCGTATCCAGACAATCACTTTGGTGTACATATTTGACCCGAGGGCCACACTGCACCACGAACACATTCTAGTGGGTGTCACACTGCCTATTGAGCTTTGCAGGATAATTGAGCCCTTGACTTTTGTAGTTACATTCTACCCTCTAAAATACAAGAGGAATAAAACCCATGGCCCCGGTGGTGTTGCCGCGATGCTGTACTTGCTGAGCTGCACTGAACCAAATGTTCCATGTCTGATGTTTCACAGCGTGTGGGAGGACACTGTAATCAAGAGTGTTTCAGATAATCGAAACAGAGGTTCATTTTGGTCTGCTTTTATTTTATCCTATCTTAAAAGGACCAGAGACAAAACTGAGTATGGACTTGGTGCATGAGAATAGTGTATAATCTTGAATTTATTTGTTTGGGAATAGATTTACATCTGCAAAGAAAGCCCCACTGACTTTGCCAACTGTCAGATTAACTAAATATCTTGACACACCAATAATCGAGTCACCGCTTTTGAGGTATAAGGATTAGAAAACATTTTCTTTTGAAGGAAGAGCTGAAAACTTTTCAAAGTTAGACTTCCACATTTATATTAAACCAATCAGTTATTTAATTTGCTTTGCTGTAATTGTGTAAAGTGGTTTCTGAAATTTGCTGCGCTATCATTAACAAGCTATGGGTGTTTATGGAAAAACAGAGAGTAAAAAAAAAAGAAACTGTGCAAAGCTCTTGGTGACTTTATGAAACACATTCCACAACTGCAGTAATTATTAAGGCATGATGAATATTAAAATTTTTTTACACTTTTTATTTTTAACAGCATTTCAAATGTAAAATGCAAACAAAGCACAGAACAAGAGGTCTTGCTTGTTATCATCCAAAACCAATATTAAAAGTTCTTGACTATGTTCTGTACATTTGAAAAGATTCACAAGGGATTATCTTGTAAATGATGTGCCCATTGTTTATACCATGAAAAAACAAACCCTCGTTCAGCCAATGTGACCAACCTGAATTGTCCTTGGGAGAAGAGTCATCTTCTTTCTGTGAACAGTGCAGACTCTTTGTAATATAGTGGCACCGATGTAGGCAATTGCCCCTGGGTCCCAGACCCCTAGGGGCCCCTAAGGGCCCAGGTTCAACATGTGTCAACTGGTTTGGGGTAATCTGATTAAGTGCTGGTGGCACGGTGGTGCAGTGGTTAGTGTGGTCGCCTCACAGCAAGAAGGTTCTGGGTTCGAGCCCTGGGGATGTCCAACCTTGGGGGTCGTCCCGGGTCATCCTCTGTGTGGAGTTTGCATGTTCTCCCCGTGTCTGTGTGGGTTTCTTCCGGGGGCTCCGGTTTCCTCCCACAGTCCAAAGACATGTAGGTCAGGTGAATCGGCTGCACTAAATTGCCCCTAGGTATGAATGTGTATGTGTGTGTATGTCGGCTCTGTGTGATGGCCCGGCAGGCTGTCCAAGTCGTGTCCCCGCCTGCCACCCAGTGACTGCTGGGATAGGCTCCAGCATCCCTGCGACCCTGAGAGCAGGATAAGCGGTTCGGATAATGGATGGATGGATGATTAAATGCTAATTTGTCTGGGAATATGCACAATTTATTATCAATATCATCTGATATGACAGGGGCCTTAATATGGCCAAGGTTGGTAGGGGCCCATAATATATTTTTGCCCTGGGGCTCCCAAGCAGGTTAATCTTGTCATGTATAGTAGTTAAAAGTTGAACGTATCTCTAAATCATCCATTAGAAAACACAAGCACCACTTGATAGTGAGATATTCTCCTTAGAATGTCTTGATGCATGTTCATTAATCCAGGTAAGAAAATCAAAGGAGGTTGAATCAGTTCATCTGGATATAAAGTTTATTGACAGATACGTTTCATCACTCAACTAAGTGACATCTTCAGTCTAAACTGACTGCAGTATCCCCACCCTTATAAACAATACAGTACGATACAGTTGCATAACGACTGAAACCAACGACCAGTTTCATATGCAAATATGGGTGTGACCATTAACTAGAGCTGCAGAGGCCGTGTGTGCTATTCACATAGGACTAGGGATTGTTGCAATCACAGCATTGTAATACGGCGACAGATGTATAACGACCGAAACCAATGACCAGATTCATGATCAAATATAGGTGTGACAATTAAGTAGAGTTTTGATGGCCAAGTGTACTATTCACAGAGCATTTGGGAATGTTTGCAATGACAGCATTGTAAGATGGTGACAGATATACTCCCCCCCCCCCCGGTTCAAGGATGGTCTTTCCCTCTTAACATAGATGGCGTCTTTTGACTCCCCATTCAAACCATCGTTCCTCCCTATCAAGGATGTGCACATCCTCATCCCTGAAATAGTGGCCACTGGACTGTAGATGGGTGTAGACTGCGGAGTCCTGTCCTGACGTGTTAGCTTTCCTGTGTTGTGCCAATCGTTTGACCAGCGTCTGTTTAGTTTCCCCAATGTACAAGCCACAGCAATCCTCCTGGCACTTAACCGCATACACTATATTGCTCTGTTTGTGCCAGGGGACCCGATACTTAGGGTGGACCAACTTCTAGTGCAGCGTGTTTTTGGGTTTGAAAGCAACTGAGACATGATGTTTTGACAATACGCATCTCAGCTTTTCCGACACTCCTGCCACATACGGAATCACCACTGGTTTATGCTTAGGCATCTCTCTTTGGTTGGCTGGTGCACTGGTTGGGCATCTTCCTGGCTTTGACAAACACCCAGTTTGGATAACCACACTTAACCAGGGCCTGTTTACTGTGGGATTTCTCCCCCTCCCCGGCCGCTGTGTCAGTGGGGACGTTGTCAGATGGTGGTACAAACCTTAAGTACTGATCAGTATGTGTTGGTTTGCAGTAAACACCAACAATCAAATGTCCCCCATCACCAATTGCAATTTCACAGTCTAAGAAGGCTAACCTGTCATTTTTCACATCGTCCTTGAGGAACTTGATGTGGTTGTCCACAGAGTTAATGTGGTCAGTGAAATGTGGTGCATCCTGAGATTTAATTTTAACCCAGGTATCGTCCACAAATCTGAACCAATGGCTAGCTGATGTCCCTGGATAAGACATCAGAGCCCTCTTTTCCACTTCTTCCGTATACAAGTTGGCCACTACAGGTGAGACTGGGGAACCCATAGCACACCGATGCCTCTGCCTACAGTACTGCCAGTAGCGACCTGTGGCCATAAATACTAGTGGGACAGACACTGGGTCCAGCGCATGAATCGCTAGCCACGCCCACTTTTGACATTATTTTAATAATCAAGTCTATTAAATACTTATATTAAGTATAACAATTACTATATTAGAGAATAGACAGTAGCCTACATACCTGTAAACATACCAGCCAGCCTGCTGTAGCCAACACATTTCAAAGATGAACAATAAGCTATCCTTTAACCTGAGTGTAAGCGACGAAAAAAACCCCAAAAAACCCCAACGATAAACTACAGCAATGTCTAAAAATAGCTTACTCCAATTTTTCATAATTATGAGAAGGACATGACCGTTTCAAAATGGATAAGAAATAGGATCAGGAGACAGACGCTTGCTTCCTCTTTTCAGTTCATTCTTAACTTGGGCTGATGAACACAGAAAACAAACTGGAAATGACATGTTTGTTGGGAGCTGAAACAAACTTATAGAGAAAAATAAATATCGGGTGCATGAGCATACGACAACGGCATACAGAAGTAAATAAAATAGGCCTACTATATACGCTGTCGTGTCACAGTCCCGTCCTGTCACTTCACCCATACAAAGAACTTGGCACGCCGACTTTTCAGATGCGCAAATTTACCGATCACAGCTTTGCTGAGATCAGGGATGTCACGCGCCGGTCGCTTTTCGACTGACAACACCGCCCATGCACGGAGTCTGCCCTGCGACATGGTATTTCTAAGAAACGTCTTTATTCGTTTGGGTGGGGAAACGCATCACCCAGACTCCGCGGTCGTCATGGGTGTAGTGATCAGAGTGCGAAGTAGTTTCCAAGTTTCTGAAGACACATCATGTAAGTTGTTATTGTTGAAAAAATGAAACAACGCCGTTGCGCCGCCACATGCCCTGAAGCCAGGCAGGGTTCTCGCATATGAGTGACAGTTCTGTTTGCAGACGTGGTTTGCTTAACACTGAATATGCATCTGCCTTCCTCAGTGCTCCTGTGCGGAAGTCTTCCGGGTATTCAGGAAAACGCTCGCTGTCCAACAGGATAGCCGCAGCCACGTGCCCAGTAAAAGCAAACCTCGTGTTGGCAATTACTGTGTCACACACCTCATCTGCCATCCGCTGCAAGTTTGAACCGTTCCCCCATCTAGACCCTGCATCGGCATCGATGTGTCGAGCACAAAGGCGCGGAGTCGCGAACTTTTGAAATAGCATCAAGTCTTGGGAACTTACAATTATTCTGCGTTTGTCAGGTCCCGTCTCATGTACCCCTGCATTACATGGGGAAGCTGTAGCTTCCCGGCAATAACGGTTGGATTTAGTCAAGGAGAACCCGCTGCAGGTGATCGATCAGAATCACGCAGATGTCTTCCATTTTTCCGTTTTTATTGCCACGGTGGCAGTTATGACAAATATACCAAAATAAGAAGCACTGATTCATTTAATTGAATTGTTTTAGTTTATTTATCGTGTTTCATAGTTTATAGACTGCTACAGACTACTGTAAACTACTAATAAGACACGTTAGCCGAGCGGTTAGTGATGTCGCCTTGTGGTGCAGTACACCCCGTGTCGAATCCCGCACCAGGCAAGAAAATAACCGGTTACATTGGTGGCAGCGGTGGGATCCGGAAGTGTGCAAATCCTCAGAAATCTCTTCGGAGCGCGGGAATAACAAAGCGCGAGGGCACGCTTCCGGGGTGGATGACGACTGTAAACTACTAATAAGACACGTTAGCCCCTAGCTAACGGATCTGATCTTTTAGTCGAGCGGTTAGTGATGTCGCCTTGTGGTGCAGTACACCTCATATCGAAACCCGCACCGGGCAAGAAAATAACCGGTTACACTACTGTATGTAAAAACCATAACGGAGAACGCCTTTTTGCGGGTATATATAATATATGGCTCGCTCCACGGGCCCGTTCACCTCCGTGGGAGGGGCCCAGTGCAGCCGCGCTGCCTGCCTTGGCCATATTCGGCAGAGCAGGGAGGGCCCCAAATCATCGCGGGCCCCTATGCAGCTGCATACCCTGCATATATGATAGTTACGCCCCTGTTGCCACCGCTACAACCATAATCCTTGTACAACAGTCTGATGACTCATTGGTTCTGTGTAAATGAACATAGTAAATCAGATACTTTAATAAAATTATAAGAGGCACATGCAGAAAATGTAAACTACGTTGCTTTCACAAAGGTATGAATTTACACTGGACAAGGTAATACAACTGGTAAACAGCAGATAAATAATGTGGCTATGTATCAAAATCAAACAACCATATCTGAAACAACATATTCCCTCTGTAACAGTCAGCGGCGAAACACCACCCTCTATTGGCCCGTAGTGTGCAACGCGCTTGAACTGCAAGGCATCAATAGCGTGGCTAAACTAGCTGCTAAACCACACGCGCTGTGCATGCCTCTTTAATTAACAAGCGGACCTACGCACTGCCGTTCAGTCTATTAGTAACAGAGTAAACCAACATAAACCAAACAATACCCTTACGGTATGCCTAACACATGATACCTATTCACAGCGAGTAAAAGTGAGGAAGCACTTGACACTCAGTAGGGAGAACACATGAACATGGGCCTCCTTAGATAGGCTAAAACACATGAACGCTTCACTGGCGAATAGCAGCTATAACAAACATTCTCAAACATTTCACTTACTTTTGCTAGACGCACTTGACACCAGATAACCAGTAGTACACGATAAAGTCCTCAATCCAGGAAAGCGTCTGATGTGTGGCAGACTTCACGTTTGGTGAAGGCAAACCTAGCTCAGTCCTGATTGACCCAAAGCCAGTGTAAGGTGAGGCGGAGTTCCGGTACGGAGGGTGAGGGGGAGTTCGGGTAGGGAGAGAGAGGGTGAGGGGGAGTTCCGGTGCGGAGAGAGAGGGGGAGTTCCGGTAGGGAGAGAGAGGGTGAGGGGGGACATCACGGCCAGAGTGTCGCTGCTAGAGAGGGCCTTTTTTGGACACATTACGTCTAGCATGCAATGGAGTAGTTCGTTCTGGATACTTTTGGACGTACCTTTGAAAACCGTTGCCTTTTCTGGGTGCTCCTGCATTGCAGTATCCAACGACTGACAGAATTATCGGATGATGATTCGGTCTCGTCGTGTCCTCTAAGGGCTAGTTCAAATGCTCCACATAATTTTATACAGTCTATAAGCTTTGATAGAAGGGGCAGTACGGGAACCGCCACAGCCGGGACGCGAACCCGTATCTCACGCACCGCGGGCGACAACGTCAACCAGTCGACTAATGGGTCCGACCCGTTAGCCTAAGACTAACGCGTGTACTTATTCGTGCACGCTACACTACCTCCCCTCCTTCGGGAAGCGCGTCCCCGCGCTTCAGCATATCGACTCCCTATGTCATCACGCCTTTGGGCGCATGCGCTTCCGATAGCCTCACGGTCTCGCCATCCCACTTCTGACACCAATGTAGCGAATTCGGGGGGGGGGCAGTCCGGGAACCGCCACAGACGGGACGTGTCTACTTATTCGTGCACGCCACAAGGGTTATCGGATGATGATTCGGTCTCGTCGTGTCCTCTAAGGGCTAGTTCAAATGCTCCACAGAATTTTATGCTGTCTATAAGCTTTGATAGAATGTGTCGGTTTTTGTCCACCTCCTTATTGTGATTCCGCACACTCGCATGGTAGCTCTCGTCAAGGTGAGCTATGTTAGCTTGACCAAGCACGGCTAGTTTCATATCACAATATAAATATGCTTTGCTTGACTCGTGTTTCTTAGCCCGTTCTGAAAAGTGCTTCAAATCACTCAGCCCCATGTTATCCCCTTGTCCTGACCGGGTTCCCGGACTGCCCCCCCCCCCGAATTCGCTACGATACCATGTTCGCCAAAATGTCCGGTTTTAGGTTTTCTCTTTGTTCGCTGAGTAATGTTAATGTCTGGTCTATCAAGGCCACGCTGCTTAATTACTAACTTGTCTTGTAATTGTCGTTCAAACCGTTTTTTTTTAAATAAACTCTACAGTTAGACACCGCAATCCGCAGGTGCACCAATGCTGGTCGCCGTTTCTGCAGTAGTCTAAACGTGCGGACTAACTCAAGAAAACGGTAGAGGGCTGCAGAGTACGGGAGTAGGACAGACTAATTTCTGCCCCAATGAGCCTCTATTAGCGCTTATTGCAGTTCCCATCTTTGACCACAAGGCGCTATAATAAATCTGCTAGTGAAAGTAGGGCGCTGAGGTCTCCTGCCCCAATATTGCTCAACGCACTAAATGGAGACTGAATCACTAAAATTACGATTTTAACTTTCAAAGATCAAAAGTTGTTGATTAGTTTGATTCATTTATTGCACAAAAACTAGGTATTTATTGCAATGGAAATTATGATGTATTAATGCGGAAAAATAGTTTATGAGGAGGAACTATGTTTTTGGGTGGATGATTTTTCTTAGTGGGGCGCTGCCCCACCTGCCCAAATGAACAGGCTGCGCCTGAGTACTGCCTCCTATATGTGAAGTACATGGACTGAAGACACAGCTTCAGCAACAGACACACTTAGTCAGTGTAAGGGTGGTCTTATTGCTAAGGGTGGGGTCGTTTTGTAATTTCTTATGGACTACCTCCACTGCTTCATCAACAGGAACACACATAAAGAGAGACGTAACATCATACAAGACCATTGTTTTATCCCTCTCCATAATGATGTCCATAATGATAAGGTGAGCCTTCTTAGACTGTGAAATTGCAATTGGTGATGGGGGACATTTGATTGTTGATGTTTACCACACACCAACACATACTGATCAATACTTAAGATTTGACTCTCATCATCCACAGGGAGCACAAACTAGGAGTCATCAGGACGCTGTGCCACCGAGCTGACAACGTCCCCACCAACACAGCGGCCAGAGAAGGGGAGAAATCCCATATTAAACAGGTCCTGGTTAAGTGTGGTTATCCTAAATGGGCCTTTGTCAAAACCAGGTAGACGCCCAAACAGTGCACCAGCCAATCGAAGAGAGGAGAAAGACAACAGCTGCCTAAACATAAACCAGTGGTGATTCCGTATGTGGTGGGAGTGTCGGAAAAGCTGAGACGTGTATTTTCAAAACACATGCATCTCAGTTGCTTTCAAACCCCAAAACACGCTGCGCCAGAAGTTGGTCCACCTCAAGGATTGGGTCCCCTGGCACAAACAGAGCAATATAGGGTATGCTGTTAAGTGCCAGGAGGATTGCCATGACTTGCTGGTCTCCGCTATGAAGGCCAATAAGGATAGACAGAAGGAGTTGGCCAAGCAGATGAAGCAAGAGAGGAACCTCCAGGCCATGTAGGAGAAGGGGGAGAGAAAGAACTCCTGGCCAGAAAAGAAAAGGAGAGCTCCATGGATGGCAGTGCAGACGACAGAAACAGGTATGATCACTGTGTATCTAGTGGTAGATGGAAGAAACAATGCACATTCTAGACAAATATACAACTTTGAGACGTGTCTCAGTGAAATGGATCAAATAAATTTGCAGTAATGTCAGACAATCAGTGTACAGCAGTAGGATATTAACAATAAATGATGAGAGTTTTGTACTTTACAGAGCTTCTTGTAAGGGGCAAACATCCTCACCTGATGAAGAAGAGGGGGAGGCCAGGGCAGGAACACCTTCCCCTGATGAAGGTGAGAAGGAGGCCAGGGGAGGAAAAGAGCATAAGGTCAAGCACAAGAAGGTCCATCTCCCACGCTTCTTTGAGAGGTTCAGGAGGAATTTTCGCCGCTGATGTTTCCCCGTTGACAAAGATCTGCCTAAAAAGAGACCTTCTATCTTCAACTCCACTACCCAAAATTCAACAACTGCCTTTCAAAAAAATAAATAAAATTACTTGTCTCTGTCACTTTTTCATTGTGTTATTGTTATGTCATTTATGATACTTAAAAGCGAGGATAAACTGACATTACAGAAAGAATAGCATATAATAATAACAATATACTTTATTTATGTAGCACTTTTCTTAACAATGTTATAAAGTGCTTTACTAAAGAAATAAAACCAGCAGGACTCCATCTGCAGGTCTTAATAGTCGAGGGGGTGTATACCAGGTCAATAAATCAGATGTATTTAGGAGGAAGACCGTTTAAGAACTTAAAAGATAGCAATATTTTTTTTCCTTTTTGGATTTTTGCCCCCCTTTTCTTCCAAATTGTATGCGGCAAATTACTCCACTCTTCCGAGCCGTCTCGGTCGCTGCTCCACCCCTTCTGCCGATCCAGGGAGGGCTGCAGACTACCACATCTCCTCCGATACATGTGGAGTCACCAGCCGCTTCTTTTCACCTGACAGTGAGGAGTTTCACCAGGGGGGGGACGTATCTATCGAATCCATTTACACTTTCAATTCAAAATCTTGTGTTATTGTCTCACATGGGAAAGAGTTTTTATTTTGCAATGTAAATATTCTTGCTAATATCAGACTTAGTGTGGTTGACATAAAAGGTGAAGATGGTGATTTAATTCCATCTTTACAACAGCATCATGGACTGTAGTCAGTCACCTTGGCAAGTAAGTTGGTAAATATGGAATGTGCGGAAAATGACCTCTGACAGAAACAAAGGGGCAGCACAGAACCGTTTTGCATTGGCTTTCATTCATCTGTCTTTATTATCTCTAATTAGAAAAAAAAAAGGTTTCGTCCATTATCCCATGGTCACTTTTCTGAAGATGCTGCTCTCCTCTCAAAAGACAAAGGAGAGAGAGCGAGAGAGAGAAAGAGAGAGTGAGTGAGAGAGAGCGAGAGAGAGACTTCAGCCTGGAAACATTAATCCTCTGAGCAGAGGGCTTTAATGACATTGTAATCATTGGTCTGAATGATACAGACGCTGTTATCAAAAGCCACAAGGAAAGGCAACACTGGGATTATCAACATCTCTCGACTCTTTAATTAGCTTTTAATCAGAAAACTGTCACATAGCAACAGAAGAAAGTGAAACACATTTCAGCTCCCTGAGAGAGAAGCCTATTCTTTATTATTATTATTATTATTATTATTATTATTATTATTATTATTATTATTATTATCACTACATGAAAATATCCATTTTGTTCCATTAAAAATAAATACTGAGGCATTCTACAAAAGTATTTTTCTTCTTTTTTAACTCTTTTTTTTACAGTTTTAGGGGTTGGGTTTTTTATATACATGTTCAAGCTGTAAGCGGGAGACATAAATGAACAACAAAAGGAGCGAGGGCTGAGACTGTGAAGGGCTGGAGGGAAAGAAAGCAGGAATGACATAGGATCAACAAGCCCCACAAAGCATTGCACTTAGCACTTCCATAAATTTTCTCCACAAACATTCATAGCCTTTGTAGAAGCTCCCTGTCCCTTCTTTCATCCCGCATGTAAACTGATTTTTTTCTAAGTATGTAGCGGTGGACATGATGGTGCAGTCTTCGCCCTTCGAGCATTCCTCTAATGTATACGACCACAGCCCAGCAATGTGCCATCTACCCTGCACTACTGCTGGATGGAGTGTAAGCCTTGGTGGAAATCTGCCACCATCCACCCATTTTGCTTCTGTCTGCATTATTGCTACAAACAATAACCCCCCCACCTTTTTTTTTAGAATAAAGAAAGTCACTTTATTTTGTCATTGTGCAGTTACAATGATGAAATAAAAAAGAAGGAATAAAAAGGAGGAAGAACAGCAAAGTATACAGAAGAAGAAGTTGGCAAAGAAGAAGTGGGATAGTCAGAGAGATGAAGAAAGTAGACAGGAGTACAAGGAGACACAGCGTAAAGTGAAGAGAGAGGTGGCAAAGGCAAAGGAAAAGGCATATGGTGAGTTGTATGACAGGTTAAACACTAAGGAAGGAGAAAAGGACTTGTACCAATTGGCTAAACAGAGGGACCAAGCTGGGAAGGATGTGCAGCAGGTCAGGGCAATCAAGGATAGAGATGGAAATGTGCTGACAAGCGAGGAGAGTGTGCCGAGAAGGTGGAAGGAGTACTTTGAGGGGCTGATGAATGAAGAAAATGAGAGAGAGAGAAGGTTGGATGGCAGTGGGGTTTTTAACTAGATTGTTTAACACAATCTTGGAAAGTGAGAGGATGGCTGAGGAGTGGAGAAGAAGTATACTGGTACCGATTTTCAAGAAAAAGGGCGATGTGCAGAACTGTAGCAACTACAGAGATATAAAGTTGACCAGCCACAGCATGAAGATATGGGAAAGAGTAATAGAAGCTAGGTTAAGAGGAGAGGTGATGATTAGCGAGCAGCAGTATGGTTTCATGCCACGAAAGAGCACCACCGATGCGATGTTTGCTTTGAGAATGTTGACGGAGAAGTATAGAGAAGGCCAGAAGGAGTTACATTGTGTCTTTGTAGATTTAGAGAAAGCATATGACAGGGTACCAAGTGAGGAGGTGTGGTATTGTATGAGGAAGTCGGGAGTTGCAGAGAAGTATGTAGGAGTGGTGCAGGATATGTATGAGGGAAGTGTAACAATGGTGAGGTGTGCTGTTGGAATGACAGATGGGTTCAAGGTGGAGGTGGGATTACATCAAGGATCGGCTCTGAGCCCTTTCTTGTTTGCAATGGTGATGGACAGGCTGATGGACAAGATCAGGCAGGAGTCTCCGTGGACTATGATGTGTGCAGATGACATTGTGATCTGTAGTGAGAGTAGGGTGCAGGTTGAGGAGAGCCTGGAGAGGTGGAGGTATGCACTGGAGAGAAGAGGAATGAAAGTCAGTAGGAGCAAGACGGAATACATATGCATGAATGAGAGGGAGGACAGCAGAATGGTGAGGATGCAAGGAGTAGAGGTGATGAAGGCATACGAGTTTAAATAATTGGGGTCAACTGTCCAAAGTAATCGGGGATGAAGAAGAGAGGTGAAGAAGAGAGTGCAGGCAGGGTGGAGTGGGTGGAGAAGAGTGTCAGGAGTGATTTGCAACACAAGGGTACCAGCAAGAGTTAAAGGGAAGGTTTACAAGATGGTTGTGAGACCAGCTATGTTATATGGTTTGGAGACAGTGGCACTGACGAAAAGACAGGAGGTGGAGCTGGAGGTGGCAGAGTTGAAGATGCCAAGATTTTCATTGGGAGTGATGAAGAAGGACAGGATTAGGAACGATTATATTAGAGGGACCACTCAGGTTGGATGGCTTGGAGACAAAGCAAGAGAGGCAAGATTGAGATGGCTTGGGCATGTGTGGAGGAAAGATGCTGGATATATTGGGAGAAGGATGCTGAATATGGGGCTGCCAGGGAAGAGGAAAACAGGAAGGCCAAAGAGGAGGTTCATGGATGTGGTGAGGGAAGACATGCAGGTGGGCTGGTCTAACAGAGGAAGATGCATAAGACAGGGAGAAATGGAAACGGATGATCCGCTGTGGCGACCCCTAACGGGAGCAGCCGAAGGTAGTAGTAGTAGTAGTAGTAGTAGTAGTAGTAACAGTTACAATGAAATGTGTTCTCTGCATTTAACCCGTCCTATTGTAGCGGAATCACAATAAGGAGGTGGACGCGCTTCCCGAAGGAGGGGAGGTAGTGTAGCGTGCACGAATAAGTACACGCGTTAGTCTTAGGCTAACGGGTCGGACCCATTAGTCGACTGGTTGACGTTGTCGCCCGCGGTGCGTGAGATACGGGTTCGCGTCCCGGCTGTGGCGGTTCCCGTACTGCCCCTTCTATCAAAGCTTATAGACTGTATAAAATTATGTGGAGCATTTGAACTAGCCCTTAGAGGACACGACGAGACCGAATCATCATCCGATAATTCTGTCAGTCGTTGGATACTGCAATGCAGGAGCACCCAGAAAAGGCAACGGTTTTCAAAGGTACGTCCAAAAGTATCCAGAACGAACTATACTGCAGCATCCGGGGACCAACTCCAGTTCTTCTTTCCATTGCCTTGGTCAGGGGCACAGACAGGAGTATTAACCCTAACATGCATGGCTTTTTGATCATGGGAGGAAACCGGAGCACTTGGAGGAAACCTACGCAGGCACGGGGAGAACATACAAACTCCACACAGAAAGGACCTGGGATGGCCTGGGGTTCAAACCCAGGACATTCTTGCTGTGAGGCAACAGTACTAACCACTGGGCCACCCTGCTAGCCCAAGGGAAGTTGCATTGGCCGGGAACATTTACTGTTATCCGATAGTCATGTTAGCCTGTGAAGCAAAAGCCTGCTGTCTCTCAATCAGCCATCCCCTTGACATACTAACAAGCAAAACAGAAAGCAAAGCTTGGCCTTTCCAAAGAATTCCACATGAAGTTGGAGGACAAGTCTAGAGACTCTCAGTAGGACTAAAACAGTGGTTCCATCTGCAAATGTTTTAGCGTAAGGACAGAGAGTATTTATTTCTGGAAACAGAGGCGTTGTACCTACTGTATCCATTGAACCCCTCCCCAGAGAAAGTATGAGATGATTATCATTCATTTATTGACACACGAAAAAATATTGGACTGCCCAGGGAAGCCAATTTCATTTTGATGTGATTTGACAATTGACTGCCGCCCAATGACTGCTGGGATAGGCTCCAGTATCCCAGTGACTCTGAGAGCAGGATAGACGGTTCAGATAATGGGTGGATGGATAACTACTCAACTTTTTTGTCATTTTCATTAAAGGATAATCATTCTTTTTTTTCTTTTCTTTTTTACAACTGGTGGTCTTATTTTGGTAGTTTTTGCCATTGTGCATATCAGCTATGGTGTGTTTACTAACCGACATTTTTGTTCAGATCTCGGTCATGGGACCACCGTGGACACAGCTTTACAACTGAGTCTTATGGGCCCGAGTAATACAATCATTAGACTTGTTCAAACAAGTTCAACCATATTATCTAAACCATGTATTTGGAAGTGTCAACAAAAATGAAAATGAAAAGTTAAGACATATCAAGAGTTATCAAGAGTGGGCATCCGGGTAGCATAGCGGTCTATTCTGTTGCCTACCAACCCAGGGATCGCAGGTTTGAATCCCTGTGTTATCTCCGGCTTGGCCAGGCGTCCCTACAGACACAATTGGCCGTGTCTGTGGGTGGGAAGTTGGATGTGGGTATGTGTCCTGGTCGCTGCAATAGCGTCTCTTCTGGTCGGTCGGGGCGCCTGTTCGGGGGGGGGGGACTGGAGGGAATAGCGTGATCCTCCCACGCGCTATGTCTAACCCTAACTAACCTAACTCCTCACTGTCAGGTGAAAAGAAGCAGCTGGCGACTCCACATGTATCGGAGGAGGCATATGGTAGTCTGCAGCCCTCCCCAGCTACATTGGTGGAGCAGTGACCAGGACGGCTCGGAAGAACGGGGTAATTGGCCAAGAACAACTGAGGAGAAAAAGGGGGAAAAAGTTATTAAGAGTAGTAAATCTCATTGCCGAGTTACTTCCTGGTTCAACTAATAATAATGCTCACTGACTATCTACCCTGCCAGTGCAACATAGAGGTCATAGACAATGGGAAATTATTTAGACAGTCTAATTGAGACCCTATAGGAGGGGTTGTTTGTTGAAAGGACAGTTTTAAGGCTCACATTCCACAGGCCCATAAGACACAACTGGTATCCAACATCTCCATAATGAAGCAGTAAAATGAACTGATTCACACATTGGCAAAAACTACAAAAATAAGACCCAGGCTGTAAACCCCCCCCCCAAAAAAAAGCCAACCATCCCTTAACGTTATGAGGTATTCTCAGCCTTTAGATAAATAGTATAAATGTAAAGTTTTAATACGTATTGTCATTATGTAATTTGCATTATTACTGGTACGTGTGCAGCTCTATGGGCCAATACCATGAGGGGAGATGTAAATTAGAGAATGGCCGAGTCCCTCTGCTTTCACTTTCCTTGCCCGAGTATGACAGTTTTCATTCATAAACGTGGGAACGAAGCCGTGAACAGATGGCACTTAAGATGTATTGCTTTAACCCTCGCCAAGGCCAAACCGTGACCACAAAGTTCAATCAACAGTCACTTGTGGACTCATTAAAAATCGCTCATCTTGGTTATGTTTACAAATCTTTTCAGCCGTTTTGCTGATGGATGTTATCCACTGCACTTCACTGTGACTCAGACCGAGAGCGTCCAGTCGTCCAGCCAGAAGGAAAAGGAAAACAAACAGAAAACTGTAGCGTGTGAACATTTCAATGTTGAAGATGTAGCTGAAAGGCCAAGGTCTCTGCTGAGCACACGACTCTCAGCTAACTCGGTTGGCCACATCTCAGCTCCACCGTCTCGACCCCCTCCCCTCCCAATGTCACGCCATGTCCGACTTGTCATCCTCAAAATGTTCCCGTGTTCTGAATTTCGCTTACGATCAAATGAGAAGTTCTTTGTCAGAAGTCACACATGGACCCGGGGAGGGTGAGCGGTGGAGATGGACATTGTTAAACCTGCACTGAAAGTCCTTCTCATGCAATCCAAATGGATTTTTTTTTCATTTGATGTAGTGCAAAAAAAAGCAAAGGAAAAAGATGAAAAATTTTACGTATTTCTTTTTTAAAGCATTGCCAATTGAGGCGATTGGATGGGTTTCAGCTCCGCCTCCACCCACCACACCTAAAATAGTTATTACATGAACCTGGATTACAAACTGATGTTCCTGGATACCTGGACTGATTTACCAACCTTGTGTTGTGGTTGATGTGTTTCCAAAATGGTGTTTCTTACACTTTTTGCCTTGTCCAGTTTTTTTCTGAAGGTACCCAAGCTGGATCTTCTGGGTTTAGGTCATTTCTCTCTCTCTCTCTCTCTCTCTCTCTCTCTCTCTCTCTCTCTCTCTCTCTCTCTCTCTCTCTCTCTCTCTCTCTCTCTCTCTCTCTCTCTCTCTCTCTCTCTCTCTCTCTCTCTCTCTCTCTCTCTCACACACACACACACACACACACACACACACACACACACCATGGGCACGGTTGGCTGTTGAACCATGTAGAGTTCACTAAGTGCAGGTAAAAAGAGAACAGAAAAAACAGGGCCAGGATTAGACCCCTTTAAGAGTAAGGGGGTAAAAAAGCAACAACAACAAAAAGCTTAATTTACAGCTCTTCATGGCTGAGCAGGTTTTGCTCTCGGGCCTGTGGTGGAGGTTGCACTGGGCCAGTGTGTCCAGGTGACGGACAGGGAGACGACACGATTGCTCGCAAATGTCAACTGCAGGTATGAGGTAATATGAGAGCTTTTTCAGAACAACACACTGCTAATATATACACTTTATGATGCCACCAAAACACTCCCTCAATACAAACAAAAAAATGGAAACATTGTCAGTAATAATAATTTATAATTCAAAACATCATTGTTTGCATTGCTTTCAATTTTTTTTTCTCCATTAACATAGCTGGAATACATAATTAAGAACCAAAATCGAATGTCTTCGGAACTTTGAGTTCAACGTACACTGAGTGAATGAAAATATCTGGACAACCCTGTGACCTTGACACACCATGTAAATCCATGTTTTCATCAGCTCAACCCACTCCATCGCTCATGAAGAGGGGACGTAGACGAGGAGGAGGAGACGGGTGGAAAAGGACTTCTAACACTTGAGACAACAGAGACTTAATAAAAATAGGAGGATGAAGCTCAACGTGAAGAAGGTGGTCCTCATATTTTGTACACTCGGTGGTCTAAAAAGCAATAAAAAATTTGAACTCCTGGGTCAATGTAATACTGGACAGCTGAGAATAAATAATGCATTATGCTCAAAGGTGTGCCTTGGGCTATGTATATATATATATATATATATATATATATATATATATATATATATATATATATATATATAAGTATTAAAGGAGATGGCCAACTTTTAAAGGCATTATATATGCTTTAGATATATTCTGTATCGTAGTGTTCATAAAACATCTCTGACAAAGTCCTTCATATGCATCACATAACTGACTTCCACCATTAATCCACAAAAAAGTGCTCGTGCTTCAATCATGGAAGAGGTCACAGTTTGAGGAATCCAATTTGGAAAGAGGACAGGAACATAAAAAGGACAAGAAACACATAGGACAAGTTTCATCTGCATCACCAGTGAGACACCTACTCTGACAAATCTACCAGTGGCTTCAAAGGCAAACAAATGACTGGCCGCTCTTAACGCTGCATCAAGACCTCTATAAATAAGACAATGATGTGGGGAATATAATCACCGCTATTTAAAAAAAGTCTGTTTGATGAATCCCGGGGAGCAAAACATCTCCAGATAGACTTCATTTTCAGAGAGAATATACTGTATATCTTTACAACATTTGTATCAAGTGTAGGGGGTGACATGGAATAAAATAAGATATGACCCAAAGAGTTTAGCTGGAGGACAACTGTGAATCAGAGATCACAATCACTTTTTAAAATGATCATTGCAGTCACTCAAAGGAGTCCATTGAGGAAGTCAATTTTCCAGCCGTTTTCCTGCATCAGTGCTGCACATGATGCTTTCTCGAATTTTACATAGGACAATTCAATATGCTATGCAAAAAATGTTCGTCTTTTTCCCAAAAAGCAAAAAACAGACCATACATTGTAACCTTGAATGAGTGAAAAGGAGAGCAAGCATCAAGCTGTTGCACTAGATGAGCAAGCATGCAGTAAAAAGATGGACTTCAGCAATGACTTCTTAAAACTTAAAAAGAAAAAAAAGTGCATCCGCACATTGAGACGTCATCGGGGAATCCCCCCTCCCTCTTTTTTTCTACCCCATTGTACTTGGCCAATCACCCCACTCTTCCAAGCTGTCCCGGTCGGCGTTCCACCCCCTCTGCCGATCCGAGGTGGGCTGCAGACTACGACACGTCTCCTCTGATACATGTGGAGTCACCAGCCGCTTCTTTTCACCTGACAGTGAGTAGTTTAGCCAGGGGGACGTAGCGCGTGCGAGGATCACGCTATTCCCCCCAGTCTCTCCCCCCAAACAGGCACCCCCGACTGATCAGAGGAGGCGCTAGTACAGCGACCAGGACACATCCGGCTTCCCACCCGCAGACACAGCCAATTGTGTCTGTAGAGACATCCGACCAAGCTGGAGGTAACATGGGGATTCGAACCGGCGATCCATGTGTTGGTAGGCAATGGAATAGACTGCTACATCATCCGGACCCCCCATCATCAGGGGAATCTTTGTCACATTTCATGACTCCTCAAGTGAGTGGCCGTATGACAGACTGAAGACATTTCATCGAAGTTGTTTTTTTGTTTTTTGGAAGATGGGATGTTTTACAGTGAAGCTTCGCCAAAAATGACACTGAATTGGGATTAGCCACACTGCACCAATTTGCAAATGAAATGACGGAGCCACCTTGAATCCGTGTATGAGATGAGGGACTTGGAGCAATTCACCATGTTCCCAAGCCAAATATCGAGCAGCTTAGCAAAATATTTAGCAAACAATTGAAAAGTCCGAAATGTCTCATGGAAACCAGGTGCATTTCATTTAGCTGGTTTTAAGCAAACAATTTCCCTATGCACAGGGTGGGACAAGACAGCCTCAGGAAGAAAAAAAAAAAAAAAGGTCGATAGGAATGAATTGTCAAAAATGTAGTCTCCATCAATCTTTAGTGCATTATTTCTACATTACACATCAACTTGTCCAGCTCAAGCAAGCGTAAAAACCTTTGCTTCAATAGTGTGGATTTCTTCTTCTCTATTTTGGTGTTTACATTCGGCTTTACGCCGTCTGTCTGGTGGATGACGTGGGGAACTATTGAACACCTCAAATGGTGAAGCATGATGCTCCAGCAGCTCTCACTTCAAAACAGATGGGGTTTGTCAGTCAAATCCAGATGTGAAGGTAGGACCTATATCTGTTCCTACAGAGAGACCCTCTCTTCATCTCTATGTCCAACTAATGTGCAACTTTAGTTTCACACTGTTTGACATGCGAACTCCAGTTTTGGTCTCATTAACTGGTATTTATCCATGTAGTTGAAGCTGTGTCGATCAGTTGCAGGTTCTTATTTTAAACCCTGGCTTTCATTACATTCAAGTTTACAGTTTAGTTGGATGTGATGAAGACTGACGGCAGGAGGCAGTTGACTGACCTGGCCCTCTCTATCTCAGAATGTGACTTATGCTACAGATATTTATGGAAGTGGAGAGTCCATCCATCCATCCTTCCATCCATTATCCAAGCCACTTATCCCAATTAAGGTCATGGGATGCTGGAGCCTATCCCAGCAGTCACTGGACAGCAGGTGGGGAGACACCCTGGACAGGCTGCCAGTCCATCACAGGACACACACACACACACACACACACACACACACACACACACACACACACACACACACACACACACACACACACACACACCTAGGTACAATTTAGTACGGCCGATTCACCTGACCTACATGTTTTTGGACTGTGGGAGGAAACCGGAGCACCCACAGGAAACCCACTCTGACACATGGAGAACATGCAAACTCCACCCAGAGGATGACCTGGGATGACCCCCAAGGTTGGACAACCCCGGGGTTTTAACCCAGGACCTTCTTGCCGTGAGGGAACTGCACTAACCACTGCACCACCTTGCCACCCTGAAGTGGAGAGTCATGACAGCTATTGTAATTTCATAGATTTTTAGTCCAGGATTTCAGTGGAAACCTGATGCTCTGAGTAGGTCAAAATGGCTCAAGTTTGGCAGGTTTTGTAATTACATTGCCAACCTGCTGTATCTGGTGAAGATATATTGGCAACAGTGTGTTACAATATATTCAGCTGATGAGCTGGTTTTTAGAGGGGTGTTCCTGTCCCTCAGCAAACTGATCAAAAGGGAAATTTGGCTGATTTTCAAGTTTATTTCCGTGTATTGATTGTAACAACGGCATCTCTATAACAGACACAATACTTGCAACTGTCTGTATGGCCATTGCCTACTAAAGCAAACTGGCTTACTTCCCCATCCACAGACTTCCTAGGGTTCGTTTTCTATACTCAATCATTGGGAAGCTCTCATGTAATGCATAATGGTACATATAGGCGATGTAGAACAGCTCTCTTGGCAGGAGAACATCAATTTCTCCAAAACAAATTACGTCAAAGCGGTTATAGTGATAAAAAACTGACTGACTACCAGTATGTCTTTATGCATGGGCAATAATTCAGGTAAGAAAGTCAAAGAAAGCTGAATCAGTTCATCTGGACTCAACAGATGTTGTGGTCGTGGACACACCAGATGAACTGATTCAACTTCCTTTTACTGACTACCAGTACTCACTGGATGTGCAGATTATTAGTAGCAATATTTCCCTTTAAAGACAGGCTTCAACAGAGCTCCTCTGTTTTCTAGATGGTGACTGTGCCATTCAGTTTATTAACATTTACATAAGGAATACTTTTTTCAGAAAAGGTGGACTGACTTTAAGGAAGGTGGCGATCACTATAGAGGCCCTCTTCATGCATCATTACAGCCTCTATGCGGCATTTGTAATGTGATACATGGGTAACACTTGAATATTTCCCCTTTTATGCCTTTATCCTGCATATCCTATCATGGTTATGAAATATTAAAAACTAAATCCATAAGATCCAATGAGCAAAACCTTGATTTCTTCATGATCGATTCTTTCTTGATTTCGTCTTGGGCCAGTATGTAGCAGTGGCACAGCAAGCATATTGTGGGGGGTGGGGGAGCAGGGCCCCTATACATTACTGCAACTACAGGGGGGATGAGAATGTATTGGCACTTCTTTGTGCGACCATGTCTCCATGTCTTTTTTGATGTGGACTTTCCCCCAACGTGCTTTGGATGAGCAGAGAAGCCTTCATAGTTGCCGTGTTTATTGTGTAACTGATGACTGATTGTAAAAAAACAAAACAAAAAAAACAAAACAAAACAAAACAATGCTTTTTAATGCCAGAGGCCTTTTGAACAAATGCAGACTCTATATGTTAGTACTCAAGAGCACCAGGAGTCCGCTGACTTGGAAATGGCACAGAAAAGTAGCAACGGCAATATCCCTGAAACAGGGATATGTTAGCATTTGTATCCCAGGTATGTATGGTCTTTGTATGTATGATTATATAAATAGACAACAAATGGAAACATTAGTTGTACATTCTCCAATGTGGCCTCCAAGGCTATAGAGGTGAACATTACATGTGGACTTGAGAGGACCAAAGAGGAGAATGATGGGATATGGCACTTCATCTACACTAATTGTACATATGTAAACATACTAACGGATGGATCTGCACTGATGTGTGCAGCGAGAGGGACATCGATGTATATATGCCCAGTCAACACCCTTCTCAACCCCAAATGCTCCTTCAAATACCATAACACACACACACACACACACACACACACACACACACACACACACACACACACACACACACATTCTCGAACACTGCCCATTGAATCAATCACAAACGGTCCACTGTGACCCTCTCAACTTTCGTTGACATGGACAGTCCTGAATAAACTGCATGGCAGGATGAAATGTGCCGGAGGGTTAGCTGTCACTGTAGTAATGCACTTCAGAGGATCGAAAATTAACATTAATTTGTTATATCACCATCTTTGAAACTCTCTCCCGTTTATGGAAATTTAGCAAAGCTTAAAGGAGAACAAAAAGTGGGAACTATCACTCAGATACTACTGACGGTGGCTTTGCTGTGTGTCAAGGCTAAGAAAGCTGATGTTTAGAAAATAAAATAAAAAAAAATGTTAGAGAAAAGCTCGAAAGAAATGCAGCGCGGGATAATCTGGGCATTTCTGTGCCTGCCTTTGTGCAAGGGTGTGTGCTTGCAAACGTGTGCACGTGTGGATGTGTGTGTGTGTGTGTGTGTGTGTGTGTGTGTGTGTGTGCATTGAACACTGCCTCCTTTGATCGATAAAGCTTATCCATTCAAAGTTCATTTTGGCGAAATAATAATGCTCACTGTTTAAGGAATAGCGCCACCCCATATTTAAATCTGTACTCGACCACACCCACACCCCATCCGAGCATCGGAAACAAAAATGGAGCAACGGCTCTCTTTTTTACCCTTTGAAAACAGGCCCACCATACACAATATCAAATAGCTTTGGCAATATAATTCACCTTCACAACTCGTCGACACAGTCAATAGTCACATTTCACCACGGTGCACATTAAAACGGAAACACTTGTTCATCTTCACGCTCCACATCCTTTGCAGGAACTGCTGCAGGTCTGCAAAGGACAACTGAGATTTCATGTCAACGAGTAAATAGCCTGCTGGCCTTTATCTGTAGACCTGATCCCAACCTGATCAGATTACCGGTTCTTTTTGACTGTGTCAGTTCAGTTTCAGTGGGTTTGTGTCTGACCAGGTCTGAAACGTCATGACTGAGAGCCAGCATCAGAGAGTTAGTGTCGCTGGTTCTTCTGCAGTCCACCAAGTCCTTGGTAGACATAGGTTGAGTTTCAGCCCAGCTTTTAATCCAAACCCAGTTTGCCACTGTTGCGCATCCGGTCTCGACCTAAATAAGTGCTGTTGTGCCTCTGGTCGGGAGATGACAGCGTGTTGGCTTGCAGGTGTGAACGCAGGCCGGGCTGGTCTATGGTAGATTTTCGGCGCTGGATGAAGGCAAGCCATGGTGAGTGTCCCTCCGTTTCCATGAAGATGGCAGTGGAGGCGCGAGTGGTCTGTGGTCAGTGTTGGAGATGTGACATAGGAGTTGGTGGCTTGTCAGAAACAGGATTCTTGGGACTCTGTGTCATTCTGCAGACATTTTTTCTCCTGCTCTGTGTGGTTCCCATTGTGAAGGACTGAATACCTGGGAGGGGAGTGAGAGAGCAAGGAATGAGAGAGAGAGAAAGAGAAAGAGAGGAGTGGTAACAGAAGTGAGAGATGGCGAGAGGAGAGAAGAAAGAGACAAATTAAAACACATATTGGCTTAAACATGGATCATGTAAAATGTGAAAACACAATTTGGCTTTTTTATCATTTGACAGAATTATCCCGTATCTATCCTGCAGTGGTACTGTAGACAATTGTTTCTTAAATGTACTACAGTGGAACTAATCCAGGGTACTTTGACGCAAAATACATACCCCAAAACAGTATTAGTGTACTGGTTATATGGGCATGTGTAAGTGTCCATATAAGAACACGTTGTATAGCTGGCAATGGCTGAAAAAATAGCCAAAAAGACAAAAAAAAAAAAAGATTCACCAAACAAATCCTCTTTGGGACGGTGCAAAAGTGCAACAACACTTTAGGAGGCATGGGACGCAATGGCTTCATCCACTTGAGATGTAAGGTGCAAGACGGAAACTTCAGCAACCCTGAACTTGAAAAATGCTTCAAACAAGGCCGCGGCATATTTAGTGCTACCTGTGAAACGTGTCTTTCGGGGAGGAAACCTTGTTTTATTTTTGGAAACAGCTTTAAGTACATAAAACAAATCCCCCCCAAATAAACAAACAAATAAATGAAGTCCATTTACCCATGTGTTAAAGAAACGTTCAAACTGTATATTCTAGATACTTGGTTGAGCGAGTTATGAAAAGCGTGACAGGTAAAATTCCCCGACAGGGTGATGCGATGCGTGACAAGACACCCGTAGTAAAGCCTGTTCACAAGCATGAACAACTAGGCCGCAAACCCCCATCAGCTATCAGCTTACGTGTTCGGTGCCAAACAGAAAGACTCCTCTGCTGTAAAGTTTTAATTCAGTTAATCAAAGCCCCATAACATTCCCCCCGATGGAAACTGAGTCACTTCTCGCCAATCCTTCATTCGGCCTTACTGGAAAAGCTATCTGGCCGTCTCGGTGTAGGAGTGTGATGGAGAGAAGTTGTCAAACGTGACCGCTGTTTGACTTCCTTACGAGGAATTAGCAGGACGGCCAGGAGGGGTAATAAAACACAGATAGACGAGACAGACGCGGTGACCCGGCTGTCTGAAAGTCTGTTAACATGCCCTGTGTTCGGCGGCTAACGGGCGGTTGTTGAATCCGTGGGCAGGGAATGCGCTGGCACCCAGACGACGTGTGGACTTCTGAACACGCTCTCTCACGCAGATGTCCCGAGTTGTGATCAGAACCAGAGCTCCATCAGCAGGATGTCAAATCAACATGCGTGCACGGCAAAACAACCCAACGTGTTGAGCTGATTGAA
This sequence comes from Lampris incognitus, assembly GCF_029633865.1. Lineage (NCBI taxonomy): Eukaryota > Metazoa > Chordata > Actinopteri > Lampriformes > Lampridae > Lampris > Lampris incognitus. The sequence continues at coordinate 38,997,337 of NC_079211.1, forward strand.
ATATTCTGATAATCAAAATGTGTTTGTGTTGAAAATTAATAAAAAAAAACAAAACGCACAAGCTCTTTCATCTAACCACGTCTTCAATTGTAATTTTTAACTCCAGCTTCGCCTCGGCAAGGTTCATCTAATTCCTCTAGAAAAACAATTTGGGGCTGGCAAAAATATGTGCGATGCGATGTGAATAATAGAGAACAACAGAAGTTATTTACATACCACAATGCAAAAACTAATGAGGGGTGTGATCAATTCAAGTCAACAGTTAATTTGTTCTGGCAAAGCAGCTCGAAATGGTCCAATTCACACGTATGAGCATTTGTCTGAACGAGATAAGTGTCACAACGTTAAGCCAATTCGGTCCCGCAAGCAAAATGACGACAAACAAAGTCTTGCCAGCACATGACACTGGATTAAATGTCTAAAAGACACAACCCAATTTGTAAGACACAAATACAGAAACCTAATTAGTCAGACAAGTAGTGTTACACAGAAAAACATACATCAAATGCGAGTGCATGGCAGAAGTAAACAAAGGCATTTTCATTTGCAGAAAAAAGATGTTCAAGCATGATAAAAGAGAAGGCAAACTGGCTGCAGCAACATAAATGGGTTGTGTAGACTGGGTTGTGTAGTCTGCTCCTAATTGCGTTAGAATGAGAGGAATGCCTGCACGTGGTATACAGTGCTGGCTGTAATTCATGTGTGTGTGCATGTGCAGTGTGTTTGCATTTGTCTCACACACACATGACGACAGATACGTGTGCACTCATGCCCGCGTACCACCAGCACATGAGACCACGGACTCGAACCATTATGAGCTGTTTACACAAACACCCCGACCAAAGACACTTCCTGCTGTCAAACTGCCTGTGAAATTTACCTTGACTAAACAATTCCTTTTCAAAAAGCCCCTAACGTCTCGGGCCTTTCAGGAGGGAACCATGCTACAGATTCCCGCTGGAGCAGAACCCAAAATGACTGCCACATTGCAGCAGTTTAACCCTTCCACGGCACATCTGCGGTGGTACGAACACAAACACACGCTGCTCCGCTCAAGTTCAGGCTGCCACTTTGGGGGACGGCAGCAGTCAAGAGGTGAGATAAGCACACTTGTGATTGTAAGGTCGTTGGTGCAAAACCTGAGGGAATTAAAAACCATTTAACCCATTTATCGGCAACTGCTATTGAAAGAAAAAAAATGAAAGCCGCTTTGTTTGACACTGTATTCTTACAACTAATAGTATTCTTACAATGAATGTGTTGTCTGCATTTCACTCATCCTATTGTATACCAGGAGCAGTGGGCAGCTGCAGCACCCGGGGACCAACTCCAGTTCTTCTTCCCATTGCCTTGCTCAGGGGCACTGGCAGGAGTATTAACCCTAACATGCATGTCTTTTTGATGGTGGGAGGAAACCGGAGCACCTGGAGGAAACCCACACAGACACGGGGAGAACATGCAAACTCCACACAGAAAGGATCTGGGACGGCTTGGGGTTGAACCCAGGACCTTCTTGCTATGAGGCAACAGCGCTAACCACTGGGCCACCATGCCGCATGAATGTCTCCTCTGAGCAAAGCATTAACTGTGACTACCTTTCTCTAGGCTGAAGCAGCTGGGTGTCCTTATAGGCAACGTGTAGGTGTGACTATATGAAGAACTGTGCAACAGCAAAGCCAAGGAGAGACCGTGTGCATGCTCTGTCAACTTTCAACATTAAGAGTTCAAACTTTTTTTTTTTACTTCAGTACTGATGGTATCTATCAGTGGGCTTTGAGACATTCAGAAGCCGATAGCATATGGAGATGGGTACACTACAGGGGATAGTAAGGCTTATCTGGATGTTCACATTGCAAGACACTTCTTTTGCTATCTGTCTCGCTAAGCCCCCCCCCCCCCAAAAAAATCTCTTTTCGTGTTCGATTCACTCATTCTCAAAGGTAAATTACTTCTTGCAAGTACATTTCTGCACACACACACACATACGCACAGTATATTTTCTCTTGTCAGGATTTGTGTTGCAGCATTTCTCCCTCTGAATGGCCTTATTCCTGCGTATCTTCTCCTATAACCCTGTTTTAAAGCAGAAATACAATTTCCCTCAACCATAACAACAGATAATAACATTGCAGCTGTGCACCAACACTACTTCTCCATAGGACTTGGATAGAGCAGGAATGGGACCACTTTCAGGACATAGGTAACTTTGAAAAAAAAAAATCCATCCATTATCCAAACCACTTATCTTGCTCTCAGGTTCATGGGGATGCTGCAGCCTATCCCAGCAGTCACTGCGCGGCAGGCGGGCAGACATACTAGACAGGCCGCCAGACCATCACAGGGCTGACACGCACATCTAGGGACAATTTAGTACAGCCGATTCACCTGATCTGCGTGCCTTTGGACTGTGGGAGGAAACCGGGAAACCCGGAAGAAACCCACGCAGACACGAGAAGAACATGCAAACTCCACACAGAGGACGACCCGGGATGACCCCCAAGGTTGGACTACCCTGGGGCTCGAACCTATGACCTTCTTGCTGAGGCAACCACGCTAACCACTGTGCCACCATGCCGCCCTATATATATATATATATACTCACTCATGTATATAAACTCATGTGAACAGACAGGGAAATGCAATTAATGAAACAATAGCATGGCATGGCTTCCCATCTCTCTGTGACAATGGTCTTATTTCAGCTGAATAACCTGGTTAGGTTTCTCTGTTTTTGAATGCTTCTCTCTGGTCTGAGTTTGACTGTTGCGCTGTGGGATGCTGCTCACCACTGCAGGATACAATTTCCCTGTGGAAAACCATGGATGTTTATCTTATCTCATTTTAACTCGGCTTGTCTGTTAACGGTGTGTTATGTCAGATTGCCCGTGTCTGTCTCTCTCAGCCTTGACCTGATTTAATGACCACTTTGTCTTTCTGCCTCTGCCAGTTGGTCTGTGCCTTGTAAAAACCATAGCAAAGTGGTAAACACAGATAGCGATCCATATTTATGGCCTGCTCTGAAATGTTATTAAGTCTTCAAATCAAAACCTGGAAATGGGTACATCGGTATTTTGGGAGACGTTTAGTTCTCAAAGCGAGCGGCAAGAGGGGGGGGGGTCACACGGGCTCAAGGTAGTCAAAATTATTTTATTTTAAGCTACGAAACTGCTAAAGACATGAAGTAAGAATACCACGTAAGTGTGGTAGCTAGTGTTGTCTGATGACTCAAGAGTCTAGCTCTCTCAATCTCATTCTCCACTCTTTTCATGCTGTCGACCCATTGAAGGAGTGTTTCTCGCTCTCTCTCTCGCTCTCTCTCTCTTTTTCCGCACTTCTTCTGATGATCCCACTCGAGGACTTTCTCCAAAGAACATGATTATAGCGTATTGAAGTCATGGAGCCTCTCTCTCTCCTCTGGTCTCTCTCTTCTTCTGCTCTGTCAGAGGATCTCTGTGCAGGTCACCACCTACTCAGAGGTCACACACTACTCAGAGTTCACACACTCCTCTGAGGTAACACTATTCAAAGTTTACCACCAACTCAGAGGTAAAGGACTACTCAGAGGTCACCACCTAATTAGAGGTCACACACTACTCAGAGGTCACAAACTACTCAGAGGTCACACACAACTCAGGTCACCATCTACTCAGAGGACACCCACTCCTCAGAGGTCACTACCTAGTCAGAGGTCACACAGTCTTCAGAGGTCACTGCCTACTCAGAGGTCACACACTACACAGAGGTCCCCACCTACTCAGAGATCACACAATACTCAGAGGTCACAAACTCCTCAGAGGTCACACACTACTCAGAGGTCACCACCTACTCAAGAGGTCACACACTCCTCAGAGGTCACACACTACTCATGAGGTCACAAACTAATCAGTGCAAATATGGCAACAAAAACAACAGAAACCCCTCTTTGGTGTGGATGGAAGGGTAGAGGGATGGGGCCTCAAAGCTAGAGGAGGTAAGGGTTAAGAGGAAAGAAGGGAGGAGAGAATATGTGAAGAAGGTTAAACTGAATAAGAAAAAAAAGAAAGAGGAGCATTGCATAGCACTGGAACAGAGAAGAACCAACTAAAGAATGTGATGTTGAACATTTTTACACTCACATTGAATCTGACCCACAATGACCTGCAGCACCACAAAACTGGATCATTTGGGGCAACTAGCCTGAAAATTTTCTGGTGCTTCGTGAAAAAAAACAAACTCAAATTGTGGCTGGCAGTTCCCCAGATAAAAGAGCCAAAAAAGTCCTTGCCTCATTTACGATAAGACAGGTTGAAGTTGTTTTGAGTTTCACAGGCCTATAATTCATCATTTAGAAAAACCTTGGGGTCAGAACTGGTCAGGGCAAAAGCAACGGCGCCAAAAACAGGTCTCGCAAAGGAATCGGAGATTGAGGGGCTTTCATGGGATTAAAAACTTGTCGGCTAGTTTTCCATCAGGCCAGCCTGAGGACACGTCGGCAGGAATTATAAAAGGCTCTGTGATTCTAGCCGCAGACACGCAATCTGAGAGAGAGAGCGAGAGAGAGAGAGAGAGAGAGAGAGAGAGAGAGAGAGAGAGAGAGAGAGAGAGAGAGAGAGAGAGAGAAAGAGAGAGAGAGAGAGTGTGTGTGTGTGTGCTTGGATGTGTGTGTCCTGTGATATGGCGATGGTCGTGAACATTTCATATATCTGGAGTCAGTGGGGAGGAGGTGAGAGGAGGTAAGAAGAAAGAATAATAAGGCCCACATGAAGATTTGTAAGCTTGTTAACTTTTTTTTTCTAAATTTTGGCAAGTTTAGAGAGGACAGTTTGTCACAACAAGCTCGACTGGGGACTGTGACAAGAAAGTATTTCAAATGAGAGATTGAATTTACTTTGCTGTGCAGCACCGCAGCTCTGGAAATGTTTTCTGATGTCTTAAGCCCCTGCCTAAGACATCAAAACCTGGTTTGTGATGAAAAGAAAATGTCCTGCCAGGAACCGGGAGGTGGTGTGAGAAATTATGTTGGTGCAAGTCACATAACCGCTGACCTCTGTCTTCTGTGGCCAGGAGCAGAAGACTGGTTTTACTGGGCAGCCTCAAGGTGTGAATATGTTTAAGTAACTAAAAAAAAAAACACAAAAACTGACTGACCAAACCAGGCATACGTGATTTCATTGGATGTTTAGTGATGCAATGAACTGAAAATAAAGTTTTGGATGCTTAAATCCCTATAATTTCCCTATTCACCTAGAATGCAATACCATTTAAACAATATAAACAATACCTATACATACATATGCTATGCACACATACATGAATATAAGCCATATTTTTATTAATATAGCACCTATCAAAAAGGAAGTCTTTTAAAGTCTTTTTTTGTGTGGATATAATAGATATATGAAAAGATGATGAAAATGATACCCACCCCAAAGGAGAACGTTTTTCAGAACTGGAAAAAAACTCAAAGCCATTACAAAAGTAAAACGGCATTCAATCTTTAAAGAGTGATTTAAAAATAAAAACGATAAGAAATAAGCCAGTGTAACTTCCTCATGACGGGTAAAGCCACATCCATCTATGGAGAGGAGACTACATCGCTCTGGTCTCCGTAGAAACCGACAAAGACCCGACTGTCCCACTGCGCCGTGTGGGATTAGACAGCCTAGCGGATCTTGATCTAAACAAAATGTCCCTCTCCTTCAAAGCGATACCATCTGCAATTTCAAGCTTAGTTTCGGGCGGCAGCAGAGGAACGAGGGAAGGAGTCCGTCATAACCCGGCAGGGGCTCTCTGGGGTTCACACCAGGACACCGCATCGTAGCAACCGCTTTGACCGCGGCCTGTTATTAGTATTTTGTCTCTGCTTCCTGTTTGATAAGATAGTTTAAAGAAGCGTGGCCCCTGGGGAGCCCATTCAGCCTTCAGCCTTCGACTGACTGAACCTGAATGCAGTGTGGGTAATGGACTTCTCAGCTGTCTTGGTCAAAAAACAAAACCCTGTCATCTATTTGGAAATTGAGTTTTTACTATTAACTACATATAATAACACCCAATACTATAAGAACAGAAGTAAAAACATACTCAAAACTTTTGTTTTTGTGTTTTGAGCTTGGCAGTGCTCCTCTCAGATATCTATTCTGCACGGTAGCAGCTGGGTGCAGACTTCTCTTCCTCTTCCCCTCTTTCCCATTGCTTCCCGTCTCCTCTACACATCCATTCTCACATCTCAACTTCTCCTTTCTGTCTTTCTCTCTGCTCCTCAGCTTTCATGCTACCCAGAACACCGGCTCTGCCTGCCCCCTGACCTCTATAGGCCATGTGGATGTATGAGCTGGAGCGGCGTGCTGGTGTCTGTGTCTCAGAACATGAGCTGGGTTTGGCCTGACCAGATGAACCATTCAGACAGACAGGTCACAGTAGCCAGGACGTAAGGTCAGGGGGTAGAAACGAGCAAACACACACAAACATAAAGTCATTGCAGTTTCAACAGATGGCATGTGTGCCCCCCCCCCCCACACACATATGCAGTTGCAGGTCAAAAGTCCAACATTTGTGTGTGTGTGTTTCTGTGTGTATGCACATGTGTGTATTTGCCTGTGTGCAACTGCATGTATTTGTGTTTTGTATGTGTGTGTGTGTCTGTTCTAAGATGAGGTCAGTGCGATTCTGGCTCTCAGTAGATCAGAGGTTTGATTATTTCTGGATGACTGATGCCAATGAAACACCACTTTTCGTCTAATTACTTACATGACTGGAATGAGGAGGCGGGGTGTGTGTGTGTGTGTGTGTGTGTGTTTGTTAGAGAGATACAAATGTTGACCTTGTTTGTGTGTTTGTGTTCTTGGTTTCCAGAAATGGCAGAAAGGGTGTGTGTGCCCACATCGGTGCGTGTACGGGTGGGTGGGTATGTAGGAATGTATGTGAGTACACAAGAAGGTGTGTGCCGCTGTATACACTTTAAACATCTCAATATATATACAACAAAATGTGTGTGTGTGTGTGTGTGTCTCCATGCGTGCGAACTGTGTGGACACTATTGTTTGTGCAATACATGCAAGGATATTTATGAGTGCATGTAAATCCAACTGGACTTGGATATCTGTGTGTCTGAGCTTTCGTGATGGGCTTTTTGAGGAAAAAAAAACATTGTTAAAAAAGACCCTTCCATCTTTACCTCCCATACTGTTTCAGAGAAAAAAAGGTCTGTACATTTTCACCTACTTATTGTTTTTGCCATAATTATCATAATTATCTTTGCTAGGTGGTAGCCTGGAAGGGATATTGTATTTGGTGGCATGTGTATATGTATGTGTATGTGTATGTGTATGTTTATGTGTGTGTTTGTGTGTGTGTGTCAACAGGTAATCTCAAATACTGCTGGACCTGTCAGCCTAATAATGTTTGGGCACAGTTATGACTGTATGATCAAGAACCTCTCGTGGTTGCGTTGATTCAGAACCTTTGGAAAACGTTTCTTCTCGCTACCGCCGATCCCTCTCTTCATTTACTCTCTAGCTTGCTCGAACAACGCCACTCTCTGTCACTGCCCAATCTAAGTCAGCTGCAGAGGTGCATGCGCACGGTTGACTTAGATCAGGCAGCGGCGATGTCAAAACATTATGTATTCGGGTATGAGCCTTGAAAGTAGACGAGAAGTCGACTGTATTTCGCAAGTCAGCAAATCATTCATTGGAGAACTGGAGGAACACTGGATGAACCAAAAAGAATAACCTCTATTTTCATAATATAATAAAGCTAATATAACAAAGCTGTGGAATTTATTTAAATTCATGCATGCGCAACTCACATCTACGGTTGACTCAGATAGGGCAGTGACATGATACAAAATTATCAAAAGAGTTTTGATAATTCAAAAAATGCAAAAGTTATAAAGGTACAACTTCCTCTAGCTTGCAGTCAAAAAAGTAAGTGCTGCATATTCTTGATGTTGCCTGATCTGAGTCAACCATAGTAGATGTGAGTCGTGCATGCATGAGCGTAATCTGTTTGCCCAACTTTATTATATTATGAAAATAAAGACAGGGTTAGGGTCAGACCAAAAAGGTCGCATAGCAAATGTCTTGATGCATGCTCAATAATCCAGGTAAAGAAAGCCAAGGAAGTTGAATCAGTTCATCTGGACACAACCTTTAGTGAGATAACCATGTCATCACTCATCTAAGTGACCTCATCAGTCTCAACTGACTGCAGGTATCCCCACCCTTATAAACAATACAGTTGCATAATGACTGAAACCAATGATTGGTTTCATATGCAGATTGCTGTGACCATTAATTAGAGTTAAAGGGGGGGGGGTTACATGGGATCAAGGTAGTCAAAATTATTTTATTTTAAGCTACAAAACTGCTAAAAACATGAAGTAAAAATACAACGTGTGGTAGTTAGTGTTGTCTGATGACTCAAGAGTCTAGCTCTCTCAATCTCGTTCTCCACGCTTTTCATGCTGTCGACCCATTGAAGGAGTGTTTCTCTCTCCCTCGCTCCTCTCCTCTCTCTTTTTCTGCACTTCTTCTGATGAGCGCACTCGAGGACTTTCTCCAAAGAGTATGATTATAGCTTATTGAAGTCATGGAGCCTCTCTCTCTCCTCTGGTTTCTCTCTTCTCCTGTTCCGTCAGAGGATCTCTATGCAGGTCACCACCTACTCAGAGATCACACGCTACTCAGAGGTCACACACTATTCAGAGGTCACACATTATTCAGAGGTCATCACCTACTCAGAGGTCACCACCGACTCTGAGGTCACCACCATTAATTTGAGTGAAAATGGCCATGTGTACTGTTTCTGGCACAACATGTTTTGAGGTTTGAAACCTATAGTCAGCTGAGGCTGATGAAGTCACCTAGATGAGTAATGAAACATTTCCCCCACTAAACGTGTCCAGATGAACTGATTCAATTTTCTGGGGTCACAAAGCAAACGTTTTCTTTTTGGGAAGTGCAAGTTCATATTAGACTTGGTCACATTCATGCAAGGGTCCACCTAGGAGGCAGCCCATCCACAGACTGACAGGCAAAACATTTATATTAGGTAGATTTGCCTTGTGCTGCGTATTAAAAACTTTTCCCCATATTTCCCTTTCAGTCGATTTGGGTGCTGCACAAAAGTCATAATGGCAGGAAAAACACTGGTTTTTCTGTCCATGTGTCCATGTATCTGTCCGACGCTAATCTGGCAGACTACTGGACCTGTCAGCCTAATAATTCTCATGCACAGTTATGACTGTATGATCAAGGACCTCTTGTGGTAGCGGTCTGTAATTGAATGATAACTCCTCGGCTGGTTTGTTGATAAGTCCAAACGCTGGAGAAGGGTAGATACGCCTGGTGGAGATCGGCACTCTACTGAGTGTACTGTAGTTATTATCATCATTATTATTAGTGGCTTCTTTTATACGCCTATCTTTGTTAAACAGTCATTTTTATTTCATTAGTTAGTTTATTTGTACAGTTTTTGCAGTCTTACTGTACAAGCCATATATTGTTTAAACTTTGAATTAGTCAGGGGATGTTGTCTTTCTTTGCAACGGCCTAATTCACATTCCTTGAGTCACACACGTTTGTGTCTTAAGCATCTCAATAGCATGCAATTACAGAGGTTTAGTCATCCATCCATTATCCAAGCCACTTATCCCAATCGGGATGCTGGAGTCTATCCCAGCAGTAATTGGGCAGCAGGCAGGGAGACATCCTGGACAGGTGCTAGTCCATCACAGGGCCGCCACATTCACACCTAGGGACAAATTAGTATTGCTGATTCACCTGACCTACATATCTTTGGACTGTGGGAGGAATCCGGAGCACCCGGAGGAAACCCACACAGACACAAGGAGAACATGCAAACTCCACACAGAGGACGATTGGGATGACCCAACAAGGTTGGACAACCCTGGGGTTCGAACCCAGGACCTTCTTGCTGTGAGGTGACCGCACTAACCACTGTGCTACCGTGCTGCCCAGGTCTAGTCATTATAGTGACTTTCCCTACTGATCACTAACCAAGTCTTAAACATCTCCAAATAAATCAGAGACTGCCGCTCCTGTGTTGTTTTCCCAATCTTACTTTATAATGACTTGGCTGCAAGGAACATTACAGCACAAAAAGATTATTTATGAGTGACAATATGAGAAAGGACATAAATATAAAACAAACATAACACTTTTGAATATATTTGAATCAGTAAATTACAACCAAGGGAGCTGCATTTTATGTATGAGTAGGCATGATTATATAATCATCTTATTGCTGTCATTTTTTTTTTTTTTACTTTTTTCATTTTTGCTTTTTTTCCCCTACAAAAATGGAGACAGTTTTCGGGAAGTAAAACCTTGATTTTTCAAACTGCTGCCATCTTCTGTGCATTACTTCTGTTTGGCCAACCACTCAGCCCGGCTGTCTGGCTAAATGAGATTCTACATTACTGCCAAAGGGACATTTCTTCTCCTCAGATGCTCAGATCATTCACACTGACACTCCTCTCCCCACCAGAAGACTGAACATACTGCCAGCAGAGATGCAGGGCTAATTGCCTTGGTTTCTAGGACATAGAATAATAATCAAAATTAAAAGATCAAACAGAGGATATGGGCCAAAGAATTGTTTTTCTTTCTGTTGTTCTGGGCAAAAGTCCACAGTTGCTTGAATAGCTCAACACAATAAGGCTTTTATGTTGCATCATGCCTTTGTGTGTCTCAAGGCATGGAGGAGAAACCAGTATGTTCAATTATTCGATGCTAGTTTATTTTGGTACGGATACTGTTATACCAAAACCTGCCCCGCCAGGCCTAAACCTACCCCATCAGACTGTGCATTCTGACCTAAACCAAATGTATTATTTCACAATAATCAAATTGGCCTTAGCGTTACAGATGATCCTGGATGTCAGTTTAATGTTTTGTGGGTCACAAATACACAGAAGCAGTAGGATAATTTAATTTTTGTTTGTTAGCTGCATTTGTAAACCTTGTGCCATCAAAAAGTCATGTCTTAAGGTAGGCTCAAAAATTTGATGAGACCTGACATCTGTCCTGACATATTTTTGGTATTTCACTATACATTTTTAATAGATTGCCTTGGTTCAATATGATTGACCGGTAACCTCTCCAGGGTATCTCCCTGCCTTTTACACAATGCCTGCTATGATTTTCTCCAGCCCCCACAAGACCCAAAATTTGAATTAAATGGATACAGATAATGAATTAATGAGCAAATGCATTCATGAATGCACATATGAATGAAGTGGTGCCAGGAAAATAACCTCTCTCTCAACGTCGGCCAGACCAAGGAGCTGATTGTAGACTACAGGAAGAGAGGGGGGAGGCTGGACCCCATCACCACCAATGGGACTGCTCTAGAGAGGGTGAAGAGCTTCAAGTTCCTCGGTGTCCACATTACTGAGGGCCTCACCTGGGATGAACACACCCAGCCATATGGTGAAAAAGGCACAGCAACGCCTCTTTCACCTCAGGCGACTGAAGAAGTTCTGCAGGGGGCCCAAGATTCTACGGGCCTTCTACAGAGGCACAATCAAGACTGCCTGGCATGGGAACTGTACTGCTCACAACCACAAAACACTGCAGAGGGTTGTGCGGACGGCCCAGGACATCAGTGGATACGAGTTTCCCTCCATCCAGGACATATACAATGGACACTGTGTCAGCAAAGCCTGTAGGATTATCAAAGACACCAGCCACCTCAACTATGGACTGCTCCAGCTGCTACCGTCAGGTAAGTGGTACCACAGCCTCAAAGCCCAGACCAGTAGGCTCCAGAACAGCTTTTTCCACCAAGCAACCAGGCTTTTGAACAAAGAACATTAAAGACACTAAGCCTGGTGCCGGACTGTCTGGTACTGACCTATGGTCTTCAGCAGATCAACAGTTTACACACACACACACACACACACACACACACACACACACACACACACACACACACACACACACACACACACACACAAACACACACACACACACAGATGTAGCTTGGCATACACAAACACACACAAATATGCAAACAACTACACACACATATGCACATTTATTAAGGCTGGACCTACACACACACACACACACACACACACACACACACACACACACACACACACACACACACACACACACACATCGCACCTTACATACCTCACACACTATTTATTATTATTACTGTTTTTTTGTTTTTGTTTTTGTTCTGTTTTGTTGTTATTTTATTACTATTGCTGCTGCAGTGTGTTGAGGAGCCAAAACACAGGCATTTTACTCTCTTGTACTTGTATAGTGAGACATAACAAATAAAGAATCTTGAATCTCTTGAATGGTCAAATGAATGACAGAATGAATGAATAAATACGCTGGTCCAAAGATCATGAAGAATTTGTTCCATGTCAGCTGTGAAACACTTGCTAAAAATTCAGAAGGGACATTTTTAGAGGTATTGGGGGCGACACTAGTAATTAGGATAATTGAGATGACCATCAGCAGTGCTATTCTCCTTAACCAGACACAAACACAATGATACATACACACACACATCCACAGGCCTATACACAACTGGCCACAGGAAAATGGACACAAATGCCCAAACCTATGTAACTACACATACAAGCACATGTAGAAGAAGTAACACACACATCAGAAGGAGGTAGTGCTCACATCCCAAACTTGCCCAATGTGCACGTGTTTAAAATTAAGTTAAGCGATGATAAAGACTACTTAAAAGGGCCAAAATGCTGCAAGATTCTAATTTTGGGATTAATTCTGAAGTATGTTAATTATCATAAATTATGTTAATTAAGGTCACGTGAGCACACTTCCAATTTACAAATAACTGGTATTTATCAGCGTACATATGATGGAAATCTCATGCTTCAACAGATTTGACTACTACAGTAGCACTTGTTATTATGTAAAATTATATGAGCAAACTTGTGTAGATGTGCATTTACAGACATATTGATAGATGAGGTTCACTGAATGTAAATATGAACATATGAATAAGAAACAGTGCCCATTTGGACAGTGTGCACAGTACACTCTTAGTTGAATACAATTAAGATTTGTAAATCTGTGAGAGCCAACTTCATGAATTTGTTGTTGTTAATTCAATGTCACCAAAAAACACTTTGTTTTGGGGTATATAGAAGTTGGTAACTGGTTTGAGTTAAATGAACTAGGGTTATGAATGCTGTCCTGTTTCTTCCTGCTTCTGTCCATCCTTATGTTTCTGCATTCTGTGTCTTTCTATTAAATCATGTATACCGACTGGTTTCTGTTTGCGACTCTGCCAGCTGTCTGTCTTATCTGTCAGACTTTATTTCTGTGCATGTTCTTCTGTTTCAGCTGATCTCTACAGATGTAAATAAATAGTCTCTAGAATAAATATAGAGAATTACATTAATTTGCTGTGCCCCCTCATATGAAAATAAACACCCACCACATTCTGGTCTGAAGCCCTGCGCATGACAGATGTCTGGAAAACCTGGAAATAATGGCGAAAGGAAATCCTCTCATTGTGCAAAATGTTCTCCTTCAGGGTTTGTCGCCTGATTAGTTAAACTGAATGGAGGGTTCATACTCTGTCTGATCCTTAACTGTGGTGTCTGCCAGCCTCAGGATGGAGCCTCATGGGATATCAGCTGCCTTTTTTAAAATGATGAAACCTGCCACGGCCCACCAGTGACTTCATGTACTGGTGTGACCGATCCTTTTCAAACTGAATGGGTCTTAATCCAAAAGAAATGGCCATTGATTTTCCCAAGAGCGCTTCTACGCCCTCTCTATCACCTAACTTCATTAATGGAGAACCAAGTAATGATGGAGAGCCAGTACAAATATTTGGATGCAATTTTAGATGACAAATTAAGCTTTAAGCCCAACTTGAAAGTTGTTTTAAACAAAGGTCACCAAATATTATTCTTTTTATGGAAGCTTTGCAGTGCTAATGTTGATAAATCACTTCTGAAACTGATTTTTTTTCTTCTTTTTTTTAACTTATATTGATTCAGTTCTTTGGTCTAATTTGCTGGTTCAGTAACTTAATAGCCTTGCTAAGCCAGCCTAAATCCCACGAGCTCAGTTTTCAATACACAAGATGATATTCTGGAAAGCATTCATGATAATTAATTAAGCCCGGCTGCTGGAAGCCAGACCAAACAGTGAACTATGAGGATCGATTTAAATGGTGATGACAAGCAGCACCATATTTTGAAAATGACAATGATGGCAGTGCTAGGAGAGGTTGGCATCAGTTCTGCTATAGAATTCGTTTTAACAAAAGACATTTACAAAGATGGCACGAATTATGTACAGATATTACAAATATCAAAATCCACTGATCTGCTAGAGCGGTAGTGGTGTTTACAAGCATGTGTAGAAATATGGTGCTCTGTTTCTACATCATAGGGTTTGTGGCTCTGACTGATTAAAGGCTAAGCCAATCGCCTGTTAAGTAATAATGATCTATACCAATCCACTATTTCATTTGGGAGTGATGAAGGGGGACAGGATTAGGAACGAGTACATTAAAAGGACAGCTCAGGCTGGACAGTTTGGAGACAAAGCAAGAGAGGCAAGAATGAGATGGCTTGGGCATATGTGGTGGAGAGATGCTGGGTATATTGGGAGAAGGATGCTGAATATGGAGCTGCCAGGGAGAGGAAAAGAGGAAGGCCAAAGAGGAGGTTTATGGATGTGGTGACGGAGGACATGCAGGTGGCTGGTGTGACAGAGGAAGATGCAGAGGACAGGAAGAAATGGAAACGGATAATCCACTGTGGCGACCCCTAACAGGAGCAAATGAAAGCAGTAGTAGTAGTAGAGCTACACCAATCAATGAGGCCTAAAGGTGGCTCTACATTTGGTGATTGAGCTACGCTCGATTGACGTGTTCAGACTTAAAGACAGGTCTTAATTAGCCCTTTTCCAGTGCCGGTGCTAATCTAGAACCGGTTCCACACATTTCCACCAAAAAGAGACTAGTGCCGGTGCCAAAAAGATGGCACCGGCATGGCTCCCAAAAATTGCTGGTCCATAAGTTGGAACCACTGATATCAGTGGCTATGACAGTGGCTACCACAAGCAATTTGCCGCCATTTTGATAAAACACGAGCAAAAGCAGCATGAAAAGTCGACCCAGCAGTGGTCTGTGGAAGAGATCGACGCTTTGTTGGCACTCTGAGCCTCCACAGAAATGCAAGCGAAACTGGCAGGAACTGTGAGGAAGAAAAAGGTATACGAGGAAATAAGAGCAGAGCATGAGATGGCTGGCTTCAGTAGAACGGAATAAATCACAAACTGAAGGAGGTAAAGAGGGATTATAGAGATCATAAAAAATAACTGTCAAAAAGTGGGGCAGGAAGGAGGGAAGTAAAACTGGGCTAAATATCGATTTATTGGATAACATGGTCAATTGAATGCTACACCCTAACATAACATAAATGATTATGTGATACACATAATATAGTTATTGCTATACAACAGAAACAATTTGACTTGCTTGTTTCATTGCTGCTGTAGGAGGGGTGTACAAAAATACAAATACCTCATACTGATAACCGCACCCCTGAAAGACGGACAGAACGTGATGGTAATCACCAAACACAATGTACAAGACAATATACACCTAATGTGCAGCAACAGTGAGGTTCATTATTTACTGTATGGAGACAATAATTTCATAACCATTTTGCGTTATAAGATGTCACATGTGATGAAGACAGCTCAACGTCATCTGGCAGTGAACAATTGCCTCAAATACCATCAACAAGCACTGGTATCAGAAGGTGTAAATACAGTTTATGTTCCCCAATTTTAAATATGCTGGTTTCCTTTTTTTGTGCTGCAAATGACTGCATCTACACACCATGCCGCTAATTTCTCACTTAACAGACACATGACACACATTTCTCCTTCGAGTTGTTTTTGGACCTTGTCTTCTGTGGTGTTTTAACTCTGTGCTCATGGAGAAACATTATTTCACCCAACTATGCACATATACACAGGTACTAATGACAGTAAAGTTGAGTTTGAACCTACCCAAGTCCTACAGATGAGTCTAAACAGGCTTTCACACAAGAAAGGTTTACCTGGCTGGTAAGTGAAATTGAAACTGCATTAATAGTGTGTCTTTTTCACAGGGGAAAGGAAGTTGCATCAGCAGGATCTGCTGGGGTATATGGAGAGATCGGACGACAAGTTCCTTGAGCGCGGCCAAAAGATGAGCGAATCATTCTTAAACAGAACGGAGGGCACAACCAGTGCTGTACTGAGCCACATGGGATGAACTGTAACTGTGTGTGTTAGTTAATCCGTTATTCATAGAGTGCAGTAAATTCCTCTGAATGTTGTTTAAGACATTACACACACACAAAAAAAACAAAAACATAAAAAGATAATTAACAGTCAAACATAACTTAAAAATTCAAAATATTTACATGGCTATTATTTTGGTCTTATTGTTTCTGTGTTTCATCCACTTCAAAACTCAGCTCAACAGGGAATGGAAAATTCCCACCAGAGTGGAGAATTCTCTACCTGGGAGGGAGGAAAGATGAAACTGCTGCAGCATTCCCACTGGAAAAAAGCAAATATCTTCATATTTATATGATGCTCAGACAGAACAAAATAAACAGCCCTCAATCAACTGAGCCTGAGGTAATCAGGAACAAAACTCCACGAAAGAAAGAAAAAAATGGAACAAAACCTCAGAAAGAGAGGAAGTTTGCATGTGTGTTTTCTGTTAAGCTGTATTTGTGAGGTCAACTGTGAGTTTTTAAAAATGTTCTCAGAGTGAGGACATTTTGGCTTGTCCTCACTTCTTTAAGGGTCTATTTTAGGGTTAGCACGTGGGTTTAGGGTTAAGGTTAGCATTAGGTTAAGGTTAAGGTAAGGGTTAAGGGCTAGGGAATGAATGCAGTCAATGAGGGGTCCCCACAAGTATAGGGTGACACGGTGTGCATGTGTGTGTGTCTGTAAGCGTGTATGTGTGTGTGAATGTGTGTGTGTGTGTGTGTGTGTGCTTGTGCGTGCATGTGTCCACAAGCACGCAACTGTGCGTGCGCTAGAACTGTTTGTGCCATGCAGGATATTTACAAGTGCATGCAAATCAACAGGACTTTGATGTCATGCGTCTGATCTTTCTAGATGAGAACTATGAAAAAAAGAGTGTTAAATAATACCCTTCCATCTTTCCCTCATATATATATATATATAGAGAGAGAGAGAGAGAGAGAGAGAGAGAGAGAGAGAGAGAGAGAGAGAGAGAGAGAGAGAGAGAGAGAGAGAGAGAGAGAGAGAGAGAGAGAGAGAGAGAGAGAGAGAGTGTTTTTTTCCGAACCCGTCAATGGTGTTGAGTGCTCGACTAATGAGGAGCGGAATATCAACACGGATACAGAAAAAAGATTTTAATGCATAGCTGCTATGCATTAAAATCTTTTTTTTCCTGTATCCATGTTGATATATATATATATGTTTCAGAAAAAAAGGTGTGTGACTGGTGACTGAGGAGATATACCTGATGACAGAGGAAAGTCGTTAAAAGTGAAACTCAAAAATAGTTAAATTAATGGTAATGAGCGGAATATAAAATATATTTATTCCATCTACAAAGGTCCACACTGTGGTTTGGTTCTGCCCTTCACTTACTGTGTCTCCAACATTAAACCAAACCCTAAGACTGGTTTACTAACTTTATGAATGTCTGCATACGTTTCCTTCACTTTGAAACTGATTTTTCCTACAAGGCCTGACAGCATACCACAACTGAAGATGAGCTCTGCTGGTATTTTCACATTGTAAGAGAGCAGATACAATATAAGCAATGATTGTCAAAACACAGCTGTATTTTATGTTATGACTGTGTGTAAAAGTTCTCAGTTGTTGTTGTTTTTTTTTAAATTTTTTTTTATTCACTAGGTAAACCCTCTTTGTGGAGCGGATATGTAACATTTTTACTCAAAGTGTGCGCATCTGGATAAAAGCATGAAAATGGGTACATGGGGGTTTTAGAGTATGCTGATTTCAAAAATAGCGGGAACCAGGATATTACTCCAATGGTTCCTGCCGAAAATGAAAAATTAAAGATGGCCACCATAAAGCACGCTTTTGCCAATAAATCAGCTATAAATACTGCGATTGGGTAAGAGAACGTGACTGCCATTGGGTAAGAGAATGTGACTGCTGGGTAAGAGAACGTGACCGCTCTCTTACCCAGCTGGAAGATGAGCTGGAGTCCTCTAAGAAACATCAGAATGACCTCCACCAGCGAATGACCTCTAAGGAGCTGGAGCTTGAAAGATGCCTGGATGAGATGGAAAGCACCAAGGGTGATTTAGAGAGCTGTAAGGGTGAGTTGGTTAGTTGTAGATTGGACTTGGAGAAAGGGCAAATTGAGTTGGAAAGCTGCAAGAGTGAACTTATGACCTCCAGACAGAAGGAGTGAATATCATCTAATGAGATCATGCAACTCATGGGCACAGTAGAAGACCCGCAGAAACGCTGTCACCAGGGTAGCATGTCTGAGATGGACACACTCCAAAGGATAGAGAGGGAATCTATCCAGAAGCTTGAAGTTCTTAGGGCAGAGTTAGATGAGATGTATGGTCAGCAAATTGTGCAGATGAAGCAGGAGCTTAATTTTCAACATGTGGCACAAGTAGAATGGTTGATGGAGCAACATCGTGCTGAACTTGAGGCTGAGCAGTCAGCAGACATGGCTGTTACTCACAGTCCAAAGCAGGTCATACCAGACAGACTTTATCCAAGGTCACACCACATGTTCTGGAAGGCAGATCAATCTACCTGCTAGGTACAAGGACTGAATATGCAAACATGTTTAGAGGCTGAAAAAAAAAGTATGTTTGAGAAAGCACTAGAGAAAGCACACAAAATCTAAGTATAGGCATTTTATCATGGTAATTTCTGTTTATACTGGTTATCGATAGTCGAAAAGGTATTTCATGGCAGCCATTTTGATTTATTTTTTTTAATTTTTGGCATGAAGATGTACCTTAACTGATTTAATATTTGTTTTATTGCATTTGTTAACCAAAAAACCTAGGTATAGTATTTTTAATCATAGCAATCACAGTATGTATGGCTGATTTATTGGCAAAAACATGTTTTATGGCGGCCATTTCTAATTTTTGATTTTGGGCGGGAACCGTTGGAGTGATGTCAGGGTTCCCGCTATTTTTGAAATCAACATACTCTAAAACCCCCATGTATCCATTTTCATGCTTTTATCAAGATGTGCACACCTCAGTCACTTATCCGCCCCGCTATATAAAAAAGAATAGTTCAAAAGGAACTAGAATAGATTCAAAGAATAGATTCAAAATTAACTATTACAGTTTGAGTAGGTAAGTCAAACAGTGGTTTTAGAAAAGATTTTTGACATCTTGATTAAAGATTTAGTTTCCAGTATGGATACATGTAGCATCTGGAAATAAAAACCTGTGCGTGAAAATGTCTATGTAATGATTTAATTGGATGGTCTCATGATCACACATTAGATATTTAATAACAGCTTACAGAAAGCAGAGCCAAAGGTGGTTCATTATTAATGTAGGAGCGTTATTATGCTTACACCTGTAGCACATGTCAGCTTGCACAAGTGCACGAGTGCAAATGTGTCGTGTGTGTGTGTGTGTGTCTGTGTGCGCGCACGCAAGTATAAGCCAGATGAAACTCTTATGGTGCTTTCTTTCTTTCCTTGTGGCAACAGACAGACAGTATGACAGACCGACAGACAGTATGACAGACACACACACACACACACACACACACACACACACACACACACACACACACACACACACACACACACACACAGTATGACAGATAGACACACAGACAGACAATATGACAGACAGTATGACAGACAGACACACAGAGTATGACAGACAGACAGACAGACAGACAGACAGTATGACAGACAGACACACAGACAGTATGACAGACAGACAGACAGTCAGTCACACATATAAAACAGGGCTATTTAGGCTAGTCAGCCAGCCCACACAGGAGACAATTTGATTAGGAACTGAAAATCCTTCCTGACCAGAGTTAAATGTGGTTACTCAACGGGGGACAAGGCTCTCGGTTTTCAAACCAATTATACACAATTTTTTCCTGGTCTACTGCTGCGTACAATTGTCTTGAATTAGCCACCAAACAAATAAATGATGCAACAACATTCCCACTCTGGGTATGTTTGACTGTTTTGTGTGTGTGTGTGGTGGGGGGGTGGTCTTGTGAAGGCAAGGAAGGCTTGGACATGTTCCAATGAATTGCTGGACTCTCACTTATGGTAAGTGACCCCCTGTGTAGCATGCTGCTTCATTACATACTGGAAAATAGTGCTGAAGGCATACACTGTAGGGAGTGGGATAAGTGCTTTTTTGGCTACTTAATGTCCACAATTGTCCCATTCACACTGAATATGATTGGTTTTTTTTGGGGTTTTTTTTGGATATACTCTATTGATCCCCGTAGGGAAATTCTTCTCTGCATTTAACCCATCCTAGCTGTGCAGCTAGGAGCAGTGGGCAGCTGCCGTGCAGGATCCAGGGACCAACTCCGGTTCGTCTTGCCATTTCCTCGATTAAGGACACAGACAGGAGTGTTAACCCTAACATGCATGTCTTTGGATGGTGGGGGAAACCGGAGAAAACCCACCGCAGACACGAGGAGAACATGCAAACTCCATACAGAGGATGACCTGGGATGACCCCCAAGGTTGGACAACCCCGGGGTTTGAACCCAGGACCTTCTTGCTGTGAGCCGACAGCGCTAACCACTGGGCCACCCAAAAAATGAGGTCCTGCTGTTGGCGTGTTGATCACCAGTCCCATCACCAGAGTCACCAGTGCAAATTTGTGTATAGCAACTGCACTTGGCAACATAGGTGCCATGATTTCTAAACATGACCAAAAGTAACATGTGTATCATTACGCTCATATACGACAGTCATCAATGTGCATTAAACGGCAGTATATGTACCCACAGCAATAAGACCCAGCATGCGTGTCCGCCGAAAATGGAAGACATGCCACAATCATTTTGTTTAGCTATAAAAGGGCTCCTCAAAATACCACCTCGTGGGTTCAGAATGAAGCCAGGCTGGTACGCCGTAGAAAGACCCTTCAAAAGGGCAGCAAAGAAAACTTGAGATGGTTGTGGGTTGCAAACACGGCACACACAGACATGAAAACACTACCAAAAACGCAGGCACAACCACACACACACAAACCTGCATTGTTTCTCTCTCTCTCTCTCTCACTCTCATGTGCACATGCACTTACAAGCACCAATATAATCCACATGCAGGCCCCAATTAATTGTTCTTAAGTATATAAATAGTAAGACTTAACATTTGTTATACAATTTCATAGACATTTTATCTGTGTAGGTAAATCAAATTGAGACACAAATGCTGCAATTTAATTTCAATTACAGAAGAAAAAAAAACTTGGCTTTACACCGTCAAGAAACTATTTTCTTGATCAGAATCAGAATCATGTTTATTGGCCATGTAGGTTTGCACTACATGGAATTTGACTCCGGGTTTGTGTCTCTCTCTCGATAATAAATCCTGCTATTCCTATGGGTAGCAGTAGTCCTAGGTGCATTCATCGATAGACTGATGTTATGGATCGAGGGACATTGTGGCTTTGCAGATGATAAATGCATCTAGACAAAGGCAAGGCACAACATCTCCAGCGAGCAGAGAACGATAGAACTGCATGTGGAGTAGTGCCCCATGCTTTAAACAAACACGCACAACCGAAACCCCATAGAGGCGTCCTGATGGGCGACCTAGGTGAGGTGAGGTTTGTGGCTCTCTCAGTGTACTTAACATAGAATAACAACACTACAAGGCACCAATCTTCAGATATATACACAAGGATTGACTTACACAGGTGAAATAACAGCTGATGAAGTGCAATGGTGCAGAGAATATATCAGAGATGCTGAAATACATATTAAAAGTCATACCTTCCTAAATCCATTTATTAATAAAAAAAAGAAAACATATATTAGACATGTTTAAAAATCTGTCAACGAGGTGATATAATTTACAATTTATTCAACAAGTTTTCTCAAGTTATCTGTCTAATTCTGCCTCATTTGAAGTTATCAGCACTTGTTCCAAAAAGAAATACCTTCGGCATCTCGATAGACAAAATTGGCCGTGTCTGTGGGTGGGAAGCCGGGTGTGATATGGGTATATGTCCTGGTTGCTGCACTAGCGCTTCCTCTGGTCGGTCGGGGCGCCTGTTCAGGGGGGAGGGGGAACTGGGGGGAATAGCGTGATTCTCCCACGGGCCCCCCCCTTTTCTCCCCAACTGTATCTGGCCAATTACCCTACTCTTATGAGCTGTCCCGGTTGCTGCTCCATCCCCTCTTCTGATCCGGGGAGGGCTCCAGATCACCACATGCCTCCACCGATACATGTGGAGTCACCAGCTGCTTCTTTTCACCTGACAGTGAGGAGTTTTGCTAGGAGGACGTAGCGCGTGGGAGGATCACATTAATCCCCCTAGTCCCCCCCCGCCCAAACAGCGCCCTGACCGACCAGAGGAGGCACTAATGCAGCAACCAGGACACACACCCACATCTGGCTTTCCAGCCACAGACACAGCCAATTGTGTCTGTAGGACACCCAACCAAGCCGGAGGTAACACTGGGATTCAATCCGGCAATTCCCGTGTTAGTAGGCAATGGAATAGACCACCACATTATCCAGATGCCCCTCAACCCTGTCTTTTTCAAGGATGCCTTAATTTATTCTAGATCAGTTACCAAAAAAAGACATCAATAGTCGCTGGATGCTATATAGGTTTACAGAGTCTCATCCACAGAGATAGAGCTGAGTGGTAAAGTTAACCTCCATAACTGCCTACAAGTCCCAGTTGACCAGATATCTACTACTGGGAGACTATTTGAATGATGCCTTTCTCCTCTGAGTCTCCCGTTTCCTTCTTGCTCTGAATCAAGAAAACTGTAAATAGTTAATATCTGGAATTCCCTTCCTGACTATCTGAAGACACCATAGGCTTGTTAAAGCGGCAATCTCGATGATTGGGGTTGCATTCTTTTTAGGCACACACCTCTCCAGAGTCATTTTGGCACTGTCTTTATGCATGCTCAATAATCCAGGTAAAGAAATCCGAGAAAGTTAAATCAGCTCATCTGGACACAACATTTATTGAGCGAAACGTTTCATCACTCATCTAAGTGACCTCTTCAGTCTCAACTGACTGCAGGTATCCCCACCTTTATAAACAATACAGTGGCATAACGATCAGTTTCATATGCAAATTACAGTGACCATTAAGAAGAGTGTCAATGGCCCTGTGTACTATTCCCAGAAGATTTGTCAATAGTTGCAATCACAGCATTGTGAGATGGCGACAGATTTATTATAAGCCTCCCCCCCGGTTCAGGGATGGTCGTTCCCTCTTAACATAGATGGCCTCTTTGACTCCCCGTTCAAACCAGTGTTCCTCCCTATCAAGGATGTGCACATCCTCATCCTTGTAAGAGTGGCCGGTGGCTTGTAGATGGGTGTAGACTGCAGAGTCCTGGCCTGACGTCTTAGCTCTCCTGTGTTGTGCCATACTTTTGGCCAGTGTCTGTTTGGTTTCCCCAATGTACAAATCACAGCAATCCTCCCGGCACTTATCTTATCCACACCATCTACCAGTGCATTAAAAACTTCCTGACAGACAGGAGGCAGCTGGTGAGGCTGGGGAAAATCACATCCAGCACCCGGACAATCAGCACTGGCACCCCCCAGAGATGTGTGCTCTCCTCTCTACTCTTCTCCCTCTACATAAATAACTGCACCTCAGGTGACTCATCTGTTAAAACTCCTGAAGTTTGCAGACAACACAACCATCACTGGCCTTATTCTGGATGGTGACGAGTCTGCATATAGATGGGAGGTTAATCAGATGGCCCTAAGGTGTGGCCATAACAACCTGGAACTGAACATGCTCAAAACACTGCCCCCCCCCCACCATACTCAACAGCACGGTGTCTATGGTGAAAATCTACAGATTTCCAGGTTCCACAATCTGCTAGGACTTAGGGTAAGCATCAAACATAAACAAAATCATCAAAAAAGCCAAGCCAGCTCAGGAAGTTCAACCTGCCTCAGGAACTGTTAATTCCGTTCTACAGTACCACAGTTCAGTCTGTCCTCTGCTCATCCATCACTGTCTGGTTTGGATCGGCACCAAACAGGACAGGGACAGGCTACAATGGACACTTAGGTCTACAGAGAAAATCATTGGTGCCAACCTGCCCTCGATTCAGGACGTATACACCTCCAGACTCAGGAAACAGGCAGGCAACATCACTGCAGACTCATCACACCCTGGTTACAACCTGTTCCAACTCCTCCCCTCCGGTAGGCGCTACAGAGCACTGTACCCCAAACCACCCAGATATAAAAACAGTTTCTTTCCGCGGGCTGTCATTCAAATTAATGCTTAACACTGTCAATGAATCCAACCATTTTTGTATATATTGTACTGTACATTGTACGTATACTGGTACACTCTGTCATGTCCATCTACCTCAGGTAT
>NC_079211.1:39022125-39062125 GCF_029633865.1 Lampris incognitus
TAACTAGGCAATTTCCCCTGTTAATAACGATGCAAAAAAGAGCAATCAAATTCTACAAACACCGAAAAGCAAGTGACCCCAACTCCTGCCATTACAAAGCTCTCCATCACCAAGAGGAAAACAAAGACAGGAGTCCCCTCAGCCAGCTGGTCCTGAGGCTCAGCTCAGCCAACAGCACAAGACATCAATCAGGACAGCCCTCACACAACTGCCCAACCAAATTATAGCTAAAGAAAAAGAAAATTACGTTAACCATTGGACATCTATCACAAAAACTCAAAGCAAACTTCAATGTTACTTGTCTCTAAACAGACAGTACACAATGGCAGACTATCTGACCACAGTGACTGATCAGAAACTGAGAAAGACATTAACTATATAGGCTCAGTCATCACAGCTTGGCCATAGAGACTGTCCGACACAGGCAGACCTGATGCCTAGAGAAGACAGTCAGTGTCAGTTCTGTCCACAGAGACAGGTGGAATCAGAGCAACACTTCCTGCCACAATGCAGCACATATGAAGACATAAGAACAAAATTCTTTACAAAAATTAAATGCAAATTCCAAGATTTTGATACATTGTCTGACCAGACTAAAATGCAACATCTACTTGGGGAAAATAGTGTCAGCGCCATAGATGCAGCAAGATATGTCAGTGCATGTCACTGCCTGGGAGACAACCAGCACAACACGACAGCTGTACTTGGTGTCCTCACAACACATGCTCTACCTTTTGATTTACTTCTCTTTCTTTATTGTTATTGTTGTTTCTTTATTGATCGGTATAATGTTGTGTTAATGTTCATTATTAGTGTTATTGTCTGCTGTCCAAATATTTGGACAAATTGTACTTTGATGCTTTGGCAACATTGTTTTTAAAACTTTCATGCCAATATGAATTGAATTGAATTGAATTGAGAGTGAGAGAGAGAGAGAGAGAGCGAGAGAGAGAGAGAGGCAGAAAAGCCACATCTGCCAGCTCTGTCAGAAGTCATGGTATATGTACGTGGTATCGCATCCAGAACAGAATAGCTAATCCAGTATCTTGTAGAACCCACATGGTGGCATTTGATATCCTCAATAACGCTTAATAAAAAACAGATATTCAGCAGGACATGGTCCGAAGATATCAAATCCACAGCTCAGACAGATTTACAGTAAATTAATCTCTGCACTTAAATTAAATATGAGATTCATTGCCAGGTCCACTTAAACAGTTTATAAATGGAAAGCAGAGAGAAAAGGGAAAATGTATGAATTTCAGCAGTATACATAGTCTGAAAGATGAAGGACCGAAGAATCCACATGAGCGATGTTTTTATAGACCAATATAACCAGTATAACAAACATACCGATGACGCTCATTTGGAATATCCAATATGCAGGCTGCTAAGTTTGAGTTGTCAAATCAAATGAACCTCAAACACACTCAGACTGACTTCATCAAAGGGAAACAAAAATGGCTTAATCAGTCAGCCGGGTCCTCTGGACAACCTTGTGAGGTTTCTTGTGGACTAAATTTAGCCCCTCAGGTTTCTCTGTTAGAGCTAGGTTAGAGGAGGCAAAAAACATCCCGTCGGGAAGGACGCCAACTCATTAGTATTTTGGTTTCAGGACATTAAGGGAGGTTAAAAAGGAGCTTAAAATGAAGGCTAACAGACTGGAATAAGACTTACCATCCTTATACAGTCCCAGATTTACAACTATTAGTTCTGACATATGAGACCCCGAGACCCACTATAGCTGTAACAAATACGGCCCCGAATGTGATTACATATTGAACAACGGAGGAGTACTCTGAAAAGGACAACATAGATGGAGAGAGCGAGAGAGCAACTGAGTGAGACATCTTAGCTCATCTATCCATCCATTATCCAAACTGCTTATCCTGCTCTATGGGTTGCAGGGATGCTGGAGCCTATCCCAACAGTCATCGGGAGCCAGGCAGGGAGACATCCTGGACAGGCGCCAGTCCATCACAGCGCCGACACATTCACACCTAGGAACAATCTAGTATGGCAGATTCACCTGGCCTACATGTCTTTGGACTGTGGGAGGAAACCGGAGCACCCAGAGGAAACCCATGCAGATACAGAGAGAACATGCAAACTCCATACAGAGGATGACCCGGGACGACCCCCTAAGTTGGACTACCCCGGGGCTCGAACCCAGGACCTTCTTCCTGCGAGGCCACCGTGCTAACCACTGCACCACCGTGCCACCCATCTTAGTTCAGGTTTGGTCTCATATTGGAGCAGGTAGAGGTGAAGGACTTGGGAGAGGCGGTTGTAATTTGGGTAAACAGGGGAATGAGATGTGAGGTACTTGTTGAGGAAATGAGCTTTACAAACAACGGTAAGAGTTGACTGTTTGTTTTGGCCAAGGAAGGTAATTTCACAAATGGACTTCTTTTTGGGGGGTGGGGGGGTGGAAACTGTAATTTCGTTGTCAATGTGGGTGGCCCGGTCCTAAACTGACTGATGAGATGTCTGTTCAAATGTGTCAGTGTTACTTTGGTAAAGCCATGGCTGCTAATACTGCTAGGAATTTCTGAAAATGTGCACCTCTTTCGAGTCTGTAAGTGCGCTTGTGACTGTTTGTGTTTCGGTTTCCTAACACAACTCAGTTATTGCCTCATATATCCCCCATATTAGCCTTGTGAGTGACGAGTGAGCCCCCTACCATCCACGGGGCGCTGGAGAGTAGATTTTCTGCCAAGTGTAATACACCTGCCTTAAGAAGCAAGACTTGGTAACGGGGTTGTTTGTGCGACCATTTTAGTCCAGTCAAAAATTTGCCTTTTGGTGTGATAAGGTTCACTGTCCTCTGTATGCCTTACATGGTCTGGGGGCTAGAAACTAAAATGAGTGTCTCGGTTTCTGAGCCACTGTAAGCTGTTCAGTGTTCACTCTCATGGAGCATATCAGAAACCTCATAAGGGTACACACACGAGGGATACTACGGTTATGATATAAATGAATGAAATGAAAGCCATTTTATTTTGTCATTGTAGGTTACAATGAATTTGTCTTCTACATTCAACCCATCCTATTGTATAGGAGCAGTGGGCAGCTGCAGCATCCGGGGACCAACTCCAGCTCTTTTTTCTATTGCCTTGTTCAGGGGCACGGGTATGAGTATTAAACCTAACACGCATGTCTTTTTGAGGGTGGGAGGAAACCAGAGTACCCGGAGGAAACCCACACAGACACAGGGAGAATATGCAAACTCCACACAGAATGGACCTGGGACGGCCTGGGGTTCAAACCCAGGACCTTTTTGCTGTGAGACAACAGTGCTAACCACTGGGCCACTGTGCTACCAAATTGAAAATATTGTTACGGCATTGTAGGGTATGCCTGTGTTATGTGGAATAGAGTAGAAAATAATAGAAGAGAAGGTTTACTTGTATCTTTCACCAACGGTTGTTTAGCAGAGAATACAAAGATAAAACCCCATAAAATAAAAAATGAAAAAAAAATCACTCTTTACCAGGGGAAGAAACAAAATCCTGAACGTGTCTCCCAAACCCTTATCCTGATAATGCAGATGCACATTAAGTAGGCTGCTTGTTGATAAGCGATGGAAACTGTGTCGTCATTAAAATCAGAGGATCAAAATTAGACAAAGTTAAATATTCAGGACAAGGTTGATACCATCTAAAACGGCACACAACTACACATTTAAGGATGGGAATCTGGGGGATTTCAAAATAACTTGGTCCCAGTATGTACAGTCGGTCCCTCCATCTGATTCTTCACACAGAGCCTTCACACAGAGTTGTTCCTTATCTGATGGGAGGGTCTAAGGACAGGATGTTGTGTTGCTGTTAAGCCCAATGAGGCAAATTTGTAATTTGTGATATTGGGCTATACAAATAAAATTGACTTGATTTGACTATTCAGTATACTGCACAGCCTTACCACTTACTACCACAAGGAGTAAGGGAACATCATCAAAGTACACTGCCTTTGAACTCAAGGCAAACCCTAAAGTGTCGGGGACATTAAAAAGAACAGCCAAGGGGTGTCTGGGTGGCGTGGCAGTCTATTCCATTGCCTACCAGCACAAGGATCGCCGAATCGAATCCCCGTGTTACCTTTGGCTTGGTTGGGCGTCCCTACAGACACAAATGGTCATGTCTGCGGGTGGGAAGCCGGATGTGGGTATGTGTCCTGGATGCTGCACTAGCGCCTCCTCTGGTCGGTTGGGGCACCAGCTCGAGGGGAAAGGGGGAACTGGGGGGAATAGCGTGATCCTCCCACACATTACGCCCCCCTGGCAAAACTCCTTACTGTCAGGTGAAAAGAAGTGGCTGGCGACTCCACATGTATCAGATGAGGCATGTGGTAGTCTGCAGCCCTCTCCGGATCGGCAGAGGGGGTGGAGCAGCAACTAGGATAGCTCAGAAGAGTGGGGAAATTGGCCGGCTACAATTGGGGAGAAAAAAATCCCCCCCCCCAAAAAAAAAGGTACATTGCCTTTGAATTCAAGGCAAACCCTGAAGTGTCAGGGAGATTAAAAAGAACAGACAAACCGAAATAAACATTTTTGTTTACATTTTTCCCTAGATTGTTACTGTTAAATACAACCATAAGATCAATTTGCCATGTGGTACACACACTCTTTTCATGAGATGGGGTGATGAAAATAAATGAGTTAATTTTCTATCCAATATGATACTATAAGGTATTAATTATATTCCATCTGTGACAATTAATTTTGGCTTAAACTCAGCAAAGCAATAACATCTCAGGAGCACGAGAGAGAGAGAGAGAGAGAGAGAGAGAGAGAGAGAGAGAGAGAGAGAGAGAGAGAGAGAGAGAGAGAGAGAGAGAGAGAGAGAGAGAGAGAACACATTATTGCATAACAGTTCATACATTGCAGATAAGCAGACAGTGAAGAATAACTGTATCTCTGACAATATTTTCTCTCCTGACTGTAGGTATCACAGCCTGCACGTGGCATGGTAGTGCATCACCAGCAGTGAAAAATGCCTGTTGAGGATCTTTAAACAATCTTCTATAAATTATGTCGCCTGTCATTTACAACGTAGGGGGAATGCAGCCCGTGTTGACCATGAACCAACACAAATACAAGTTGGACGCAGGCTCAGACATTACACAATCAATCTCTTCAGTGTCTCGACTACCTTACCCTGACCATTTTTATCTTTCTTTTCCTTTCACTCTTTTCCTTTTCCCACTCTTCTGAGCACTTCTCCTTTCTTTTCTCCAGTGGCCTCTTCTTCTATCCCCATCTCCTTGCCCCTGACGTCTGTTGGACTGGCAGTGAAGGATTACTATGGAGATGTAGTTTCTGCACCCTTTGACAACAGGCTTCAGATATATGGCTCCAACGAGACTATGAACACTCAGCAGGAGCTGTGTGTGTGTGTGTGTGTGTGTGTGTGTGTGTGTGTGTGTGTGTGTGTGTGTGTGTGTGTGTGTGTTACTGTATGTGGAAAATGAAGTTGACCAGTCCTCATGGCAAGGGTTCGGGATTAGGCATGTAATTCTGATGGTTAAGGTTGGGGTTAGGGGCAAAAGAATGAATGTAGTCAATGAGGGTCCCCAAGAGTCTATAGAAAGGGTATCCGGGTAGCGTAGCAGTCTATTCTGTTGCCTACCAACATGGGGATTGCCAGTTTGAATCCCCGTGTTACTTCCGGCTTGGTCAGCCATCCCTACAGACACAATTGGCCGTGTCTGCAGGTGGGAAGCCGGATGTGGGTATGTGTCCTGGTCACAGCACTAGCGCCTCTTCTGGTTGATCGGGGGTGTCTTCTGGTTGATCGAGGGTGCCTGTTCGGGGGGAGGGGGAACTGGGGGGAATAGTGTGATCCTCCCTCGTGCTACATCCCCCTGGCAAAAATCCTCACTGTTAGGTGAAAAGAAGTGGTTGGTGACTCCACATGTATCAGAGGAGACATGTGGTCGTCTGCAGCCCTCCCCGGATCAGCAGAGGTGGGGGAGCAGCGACCGGGACGGCTCGGAAGAGTGGGGTAATTGGCCAAGTACATCCATCCATTATCTGAACCGCTTATCCTGCTCTCAGGGTCACGGGGATGTTGGAGCCTATCCCAGCAGTCATTGGGCGGCAGGCGGGGAGACACCCTGGACACACAGGGCTGACATACACACAAACACATCCACACATTCATACCTAGGGGCAATTTAGAATGGCCGATTCACCTGACCTACATGTCTTTGGACTGTGGGAGGAAACCGGAGCACCTGGAGGAAACCCGCGCAGACACGGGGAGAACATGCAAATGCCACACTGAGGACGACCCCCAAGGTTGGACTACCCCGGGGCTTGAACCCAGAACCTTCTTGCTGTGAGGCGACCTCGCTAACCACTGTGCCACTGTGCTGCCCTGCCAAGTAAAATTGGGGAGAAAAAAAAGGGGGAAAAAAAGAGTGTATAGAAAAAACCTGTTGTGTGTGTTTTATAGCTTTTCTCTTGTGGAGGGACACTGAACTTCTCTATAGCCTGAGGTTGACTCTGCATCAGCAGGTCGCAGAGGCCCAAATGAGGACAAACCCCATTCAATTCATGTAAACTATGCAGACGACACGAGTGGCACGTTTAAAGGGTCTATAGCTGGACCGTTTCCCAGAACATCGCATCTGTGTGACTTGTGTCCTTGAACAGCCATTGTGTTAAGTGAGCCCAATGACACATATAGGACAGTGTAGGCAAGAGTAAAAAGGTGCGCACACACACACACACACACACACACACACACACACACACACACACATACACACACACACACAGATGTCTGTGTGCTCTCACTTCCATAGATGTCAGTTTTATTGATGAGCTCCTCTTCTGACACTGACATGATTGCCCTGTTTGGATAAAGTTACTCTGATTGATTTTTTCCCCCCTCCCCTTCAGGTGTACAGTAGAAGGATGACAAGACATATGACACCATATTATCCTACACTTCCTGAGAAAACTGCAATTTTTTAAGGCACAAAGCCAGAAAGTCAGGGCCTTAAATTCAACAACCCCACGAGAAAACCTGAATTATCAGAGCCTCTGGCTCCTGATCCAAAGAATCTGTCACCAGTGATTTGGCCTCTTGACTACCTGCAAAAGTGACTGAGAGAAATTCTCCATCCAAACTCAGAACCACCTGCTGTGACAGTCCAACTGATGAGACTGTTATTGTCGTGGGTGAGCTCAACCTTCCCAACTGAATAATAGCTAAATATATATATAAAACATATCCAGTTAAAGAGTGAGCAAGATGCTTGCGTGAAACTGCAGCTCATCTTTCCCACAATCAATTCTCCCCCCCCTAGTCAGCCTCAGGATCACTACATTCATCACCCAAGAGGCAGATGATTCCATCTCGTCTGTGTCCTTAGCCTGAAACGAGCTAATCCCCAGAAGGATTGCTGCTCCTGTCAGTCAATGACTCCTGTCAATCTGTCACAGTAGCTTTATGCAGTGCGGTCAAGCATAATAGGACTTCACTGTTTTACACTCTGACTTTCTTCAACAGTTTACTTTCCTCATTTTCTCAACAGATAAAAGAAAAAAAAAACACATCATTGTTGCTTTCATCAGCTAGGACGTCTATTGGGAGTATGATCAATTTTAATAGATAGACAGTACCTGCTTTAATATTAGTAGTTGTAGCAGCGATGGCAGAAACATTTTACAACACACAGTACATAGAATTTGAAACCATTTATAGTTGACGTGAATAAAACATTTATGAATTTATATTCGGGGGGTCTGGGTAGTGTAGCGGTCTATTCCGTTGTCTACCAACATGGGGATCGCTGGTACAAATCCCCGTGTTACCTCCGGCTTGGTTGAGCGTCCAGACAGACACAATTGGCTGTGTCTGCAGGTGGGAAGCCAATGTGGGTATGTGTCCTGGTTGCTGCACTAGCGCCTCATCTGGTCAGTCTGGGTGCCTGTTCGGGGGGGGGGGGACTGGGGGAAATAGCGTGATCCTCCCACATGCTACGTCCCCCTGGTGAAACTCCTCACTGTCAGGTAAAAAGAAGCGGCTGGTAACTCCACATGTATCAGAGGAGGCATGTGGTAGTCTGCAGCCCTCCCCGGATCGGCAGAGGGGGTGGAGCAGCAACTGGGATGGCCCGGAAGAGTAGGGTAATTGGCCGGACACAATTGGGGAGAAAAAGGGGGAAAATTCCAATATATATATATATATATATATATATATATATATATATATATATATATATATATATATATATATATTTGCCAATTGTGCAAATAAGAGTATGAGCTGATATAAAAAAAGCAAATTCTATTTGATGCTTTAAATTTGCTTCTTAGGCCTTGAACTCTGTGTAGTTACGTCACTTATTGCTTACGATTTCAAAGGCAAACAAGGATAAAGTGTCCTGATAAGAATAATGAATTCTGAAAGTAAGTCCTTCATCAATGACGCAAGGATTAAGGTCATGCAATTTGGGAGCTTTAAGGGCCGTGCACACCAGGAATGATAATTATAAGGATAACGATGTGAGCATCCACACTGATGAACGATAACTTTCTGTAAACACGCGCTGCATGCTCCAGCTGATATTGATGATTACCTGTTGCTGCTGTACGCTGTGCATAGAAAGAAAAAGAAAACCAGAAGGGGATGTGTTAGGAGAATCCAACACTATTACGAGAGTTGTCGTCTTTTGAAGACAAATTTTATTCATACTTACAAATGAGACATCACATTTTTTTTGCATTTTTTTGCCCCTTTTTCTCGCCAGTTGTATGCGGCCAATTAGCCTACTCTTCTGAGCTGTCCCGGTCACTGCTCCATCCCTTCTGCTGATCCGGGGAGGGCTGCAGACTACCACATGTGTCCTCCAATACATGTGGAGTCGCCAGCCGCTTCTTTTCACCTGACAGTGAGGAATTTCACCAGGGTTAAGTAGTGCATGGGAGGATCACACTATTCCCCCAGGCCCCCCTCCCCCCTGAACAGGCACCCTGACCAACCAGATGAGGCGCTAGTGCAGCGACCAGGACACATAACCACATCTGGCTTCCCACCTACAGACACGGCCAATTGTGTCTGTAGGGACGGACACCCGACCAAGCTGGGGGTAACATGGGCATTCGAACTGGTGATCCCTGTGCTGGTAGGCAACGGAATAGACTGCCACACCCAGACAACATCAACTTGATGGTATCCTGGCGATCGTCAAAGAGGGCATCAGTACTGAAAGCCTTGTAAATCCAGATGGATTTTGATTGGCTGTCAGTGCTTCTACTGTTCATCAAAAGTAATACCAACAATACCATTCATAGTTGTTGTGTGGACGCCACCATTCACTTGAGTTAGGATGATTTTTAAAATGATATATTTGTAATTATCATTATAGTTACTGTTCTTGGTGTGGACAGCCCTTTAGGAGTTTTGTGCAACATGAACAGCGGGATGTGCCACATAATTAAGGGGCCTACCTGAGTTTAAATTTAGATGATCCTTTAGGAACCTATAGTTTTATTATCGATTTAGGCTTAGAGCTGCTGTTTTTGGCAGAAAAAAAAGTCTCCAAAAATATTTTGGGAACTCACAAACTTGTAAAAAATAATGATTATTCTACCTCCTCCTAAATATTCTTAGTCCGATTGCAGTGGTGCTGTTTTTAGTAAACTGAAATTGCAGTCAAAACCCATTTAAGTTGGCTTCTGACAACTGGAATACCAGAACAACTTGAGAAGTATTTAAAGTAATACATCAGATTATGCATGGGAGGTAAATTATAGAGAAAAAAAAACAAAACATTTTTGCAGTTTGAATGGCCACACTGTGCAGACCAAGAATGTTGACAGAAGAGTGTGGCTTATGGCCAATTTCATTTCCTTTAGATATTATCATTTGTTTGACTTATGAACCCGCATCTGTGTCTCATTGAGTGCATATGTCTTTATGTCAGCTGTATCACACTCACACACACACATACACACACACACACACACACACACACACACACACACACACACACACACACACACACACACACACACACACACACACACACACACACACACACACACAAACACACACAGGTCCCCAGTTTACCATCAACCAAACGGTACTACAACTCTTCCAGAGGAAAGTTACTTGGCTCCATTTGGAGGTCTGGAATTCATGTTAGCATCAGACAGAATAAGGATCACAATGGAAAGACAAACAATAAAGTGTTAAACAGAGTCAGCTGCAGAATGTTGACACACATTTGTAACTTGTTCTGTACGTCAGTGAACATCTGACATATGGAACAGCCGCATTCCACATTTGAATTTGAAAGTCTCTGGAGTCAAAAGGAAGCTGGTAGCAGCTGGGGAAACAGAAATCTTATATCAGTGTATCTGAATGACACTTGTGTGTGTGTGTGTGTGTGTGTGTGTGTGTGTGTGTGTGTGTGTGTGTGTGTGTGTGTGTGTGTGTTGGGGGCTAATCCTCAATATCCTGATACACCATTTTTCATCCAAGGTACCTTGCTATTGCTTGAATGTATACAATTTATATTTTAAGTGGCTTGCACAAGGAGAATGTACTAACCCAGCCACGGAGGATGCACAAACCAGTGCATTCTTAGTGCCGGTTCCAAGCCTGGATAAATGGAGAGGGTTGGATCAGGAAGGGTATTTGGTGTAAAATCTTTGCCAAATCAAATATGCAGATCATTAATAAGATTTCCATACAGGATTGGTTGAGGCCCGGGTTACCAACGACCACCACTGGTTCTGTTGGCCAGCAGGGTGCCGGTGGAAACTATGCTACAGCTGGGTGAAGCAGAAGGAGAGGGGGAAGGCATGTCCAGAGGCAGCGAGAGAGGAGGAAGGGTAGGAGTGTGGAGGTGAGAGTTGGAACTTTGAATGTTGGCACTATGACTGGTAAAGGGAGAGAGCTGGCTAATATGATGGAAAGAAGAAAGGTAGGTATACTGACTGTGTGTGCAAGAGACCAGGTGGAAGGTAAGTAAGGCCAGGAGCATCGGATGTGGGTTCAAACTCTTCTACCATGGTGCGATTGGGGGGAGAAATGGGGTAGGGTTAATTCTGAAGGAAGAGTATGTCAAGAGTGTGCTTGAGGTGAAGAGAGTGTCAGACAGAATGATGAGCATGAAGCTGGAAATCAAAGGTGTATTGATGAATGTTATCAGCACATATGCCCTGCAAGTTGGGTGTGAGATGGAAGAGAAAGAAGAATTCTGGAGTGAGTTGGATGACATGGTGGAGAGTGTACCTAAGGAGGAGAGAGTGGTGATTGGAGTGGACTTCGATGGGCATGTTGGTGAAGGGAAGAGAGGTGATGAGGAGGTGATGGGTAGGTATGGTGTCAAGGAGAGAAATGTGGAAGGACAGATGGAGGTGGATTTTGCAAAAAGGATGGAAATGGCTGTGGTGAATACATATTTCAAGAAGAGGGAGGAACACAGGGTGACATAGAAGAGTGGAGGAAAGTGCACACAGGTGGACTATATCTTATGTAGAAGGCGCAATCTGACAGGGATTGGAGACTGCGAGGTGGTGACGGGAGAATGTAGCTAGGCAGCATCAGATGGTGGTCTGTTGGATGACTTTGGAGACCAAGAAGAGGAAGTGAGTGAAGGCAGAGCCAAATATCAAATGGTGGAAGTTCAAGAAGGAAGACTGTTGTGTGGAGTTCAGTGAGGAGTTAAGACAGGCTCCGGGTGGTAATGAAGAGTTGCCAGATGGCTGGGCAACCACTGCAGAAATAGTGAGGGAGACAGCTAGGAAGGTACTTGGTGTGTCATCAGGACAGAGGATGGAAGACAAGGAGACTTGGTGGTGGAATGAGGAAGTACAGCAAAGTATACAGAGGAAGAGGTTGGCAAAGAAGATGTGGGATAGTCAGAGAGATGAAGAAAGTAGACAGGAGTACAAGGAGATGGAGCGAAAAGCAAAGAGAGAGGGGGGCAAAGGCAAAGGAAAAGGTGTATCGTGAGTTGTATGAAAGGTTAGACACTAAGGAAGGAGAAAAGGACTGGTACCGATTGGCTAGACAGAGGGACCAAGGCAGGAAGGATGTGCAGCAGGTTAGGGCGATCAAGGTTAGAGATGGAAATGTGCTGACAAGAGAGGAGGGTGTGCCGAGAAGGTGGAAGGAGTACTTTGAGGGGCTGATGAATGAAGAAAATGAGAGAGAGAAGGTTGGATGATGTGGGGATAGTGAATCAGAAAGTGTGGTGGATTAGCAAAGAGGAAGTGAGGGCAGCTATGAAGAGGATGAAGAGTGGAAGGGCAGTTGGTTCAGATGACATAGTATACCTGTGGTGGCATATATATGATTAGAAGAGATGGCAGTAGAGTTTTTAACTAGATTGTTTAACACAACCTTGGAAAGTGAGAGGATGCCTGAGGAGAGGTGAAGAAGCATACTGGTACCGATTTTCAAGATGTGCAGAGCGATGTGCAGAACTGTAGCAACTACAGAGGTATAAAGTTGCTTAGCCACAGCATGAAGATATGGGAAAGAGTAATAGAAGCTAGGTTTAGAGGAGAGGTGACGATTAGCGAGCAGCAGTATGGTTTCATGCCATGAAAAAGCACCACAGATGTGATGTTTGCTTTGAGAATGTTGATTGAGAAGTAAGAGAAGGCCAGAAGGAGTTACATTGTGTCTTTGTGGATTTAGAGAAAGCATACGACAGCGTGCCGAGAGAGGAGGTGTGGTATTGTATGAGGAAGTCAGGAGTTGCAGAAAAGTGTTTAGAAGTGGTGCAGGATATGTATGAGGGAAGTGTGACAATGGTGAGGTGTGCGGTTGGAATTACAGATGGGTTCAAGGTGGAGGAGGGATTACATCAAGGATCGGCTCTGAGCCCTTTCTTGTTTGCAATGGTGATGGACAGGTTGATGGACAAGATCAGGCAGGAGTCTCCGTGGACTATGATGTTTGCGGATGACATTGTGATCTGTAGCGAGAGTAGGGTGCAGGTTAAGGAGAGCCTGGAGAGGTGGAGGTATGCACTGGAGAGAAGAGGAATGAAAGTCAGTAGGAACAAGATGGAATAAGTGTGCAGGAATGAGAGGGAGGACAGTGGAATGGTGAGGATGCAAGGAGTACAGGTGATGAAGGCGTATGAGTTTAAATACTTGGGGTCAACTGTCCAAAGTAACGTGGAGTGGAGAAGAGAGGTAAAGAAGATAGTGCAGACAGGGTGGACTGGGGGGAAAAGAGTGTCAGGAGTGATTTGCGACAGAAGGGTACCAGCAAGAGTTAAAGGAAAAGATTACAAGATGGTTCTGAAACTAGCTATGTTATATGGTTTGGAGACAGTGGCACTGACGAAAAGACAGGAGGTGGAGCTGGAGGTGACAGAGTTGAAGATGCTAAGATTTTCACTGGGAGTGATGAAGAAGGACAGGATTAGGAACGATTATATTAGAGGGACAGCTCGGTTTGGAGACAAAGCAAGAGAGGCAAGTTTGAGATGGCTTGGACATGTGTGGAGGAGAGATGATGGGGATTATTGGGAGAAGGATGCTGAATATGGAGCTGCCAGGAAAGAGGAAAAAAGGAAGGCCAAAAAGGAGGTGTATGGATGTGGTGAGGGAGGACATGCAGGTGGCTGGTGTGACAGAGGAAGATGCAGAGGACAGGAAGAAATGGAAACAGATGATCTGCTGTGGCGACCCCTAATGGGAGCAGCTGAAAGTAGTAGCAGTAGCTGCACAAGGAAAATGTACTGTATAAGTCATGTCAATGGTTAATGTGAGTTTATCTGTTCGTACTAATGTCCAGTAGTACTAAATGACAACATGTCCGTAAGAGGGACAAGCTGTCTTCCATGGGCCTAAGTTTACATGAGAAGTCTCTGACAACCAAAGGTGTCAAAAAGTAGGGAGGAGCCATACCCTGTGCAGCCCATATGAATCACTCAGGGATGGGTAACATGATCCAGAGAGGGCCGGTGTAGGTGCAGGTCTTTGTTCCAACCAAGCAGGTACACACCTGATTCTATTAGTCAACCAATAGTCTTTTCTAAGGACCTTGATTTGTAAACTCAGGTGTGTAACTGCTTGGTTGGAACAAAGACCTGCACCCACACTGGCCCTTTCTGGATCACGTTGCCCATCCCTGAATTACTTGGAGGGAAATATTACATATACTGTAAGAAAGCCACTTTATTTTTGTCATTGTACAGCAGTTGCTTGTTACAATGAATTTGTTCTCTGCATTTAACCCATCCTGTTGTATAGGAGCAGTGGGCAGCTGCAGCGCCCGGGGACCAACTCCAGTTCTTCTTTCCATTGCCTTGGTCAGGGGCACAGATAGAAGTATTAACCCTAACATGCATATCTTTTTGACGGTGGAAGGAAACTGGAGCACCCGGAGGGAACAAATGTAGACATGGGAGAACATGCAAACTCCACACAGAAAGGACCTGGGACAGCCTGGGGATCAAAGTCAGGACCTTCTTTGCTGTGAGGCAACAGTGTTAACCACTGGGCCACTGTGCTGCCCTGTAGTATCTGTTTTAAAAAGTGTTTATAAACAAAAAAAACTTTCTAAAGTCCTATCTTTAGTCATTCCATCTTTCCCAGTTTCTATCGACTTTGCTTGAATGCAGTGCTTTGTGTCTCTGCTGATTTATGGCAGTTTAAAAATAACTATATACACTACCGTTCAAAAGTTTGGGATCACCCAAACAATTTTGTGTTTTCCATGAAAAGTCACACTTATTCACCACCATATGTTGTGAAATGAATAGAAAATAGAGTCAAGACATTGACAAGGTTAGAAATAATGATTTGTATTTGAAATAAGATTTTTTTTACATCAAACTTTGCTTTCGTCAAAGAATCCTCCATTTGCAGCAATTACAGCATTGCAGACCTTTGGCATTCTAGCTGTTAATTTGTTGAGGTAATCTGGAGAAATTGCACCCCACGCTTCCAGAAGCAGCTCCCACAAGTTGGATTGGTTGGATGGGCACTTCTTGCGTACCATACGGTCAAGCTGCTCCCACAACAGCTCAATGGGGTTCAGATCTGGTGACTGCGCTGGCCACTCCATTACCGATAGAATACCAGCTGCCTGCTTCTGCGCTAAATAGTTCTTGCACAATTTGGAGGTGTGTTTAGGGTCATTGTCCTGTTGTAGGATGAAATTGGCTCCAATCAAGCGCTGTCCACTGGGTATGGCATGGCGTTGCAAAATGGAGTGATAGCCTTCCTTATTCAGAATCCCTTTTACCCTGTACAAATCTCCCACCTTACCAGCACCAAAGCAAGCCCAGACCATCACATTACCTCCACCATGCTTAACAGATGGCGTCAGGCATTCTTCCAGCATCTTTTCATTTGTTCTGCGTCTCACAAACGTTCTTCTTTGTGATCCAAACACCTCAAACTTGGATTCATCCGTCCACAACACTTTTTTCCAGTCTTCCTCTGTCCAATGTCTGTGTTCTTTTGCCCATCTTAATCTTTTTCTTTTATTGGTCAGTCTCAGATATGGCTTTTTCTTTGCCACTCTGCCCTGAAGCCCAGAATCCCGCAGCCGCCTCTTCACTGTAGATGTTGACACTGCTGTTTTGCGGGTACTATTTAATGAAGATGCCAGTTGGGGACCTGTGAGGCGTCTGTTTCTCAAACTAGAGACTCTAATGTACTTATCTTCTTGCTCAGTTGTGCAACGCGGCCTCCCACTTCTTTTTCTACTCTGGTTAGAGCCTGTTTGTGCTGTCCTCTGAAGGGAGTAGTACACACCGGTGTAGGAAATCTTCAATTTCTTAGCAATTTCTCGCATGGAATAGCCTTCATTTCTAAGAACAAGAATAGACTGTCGAGTTTCAGATGAAAGTTCTCTTTTTCTGGCCATTTTGAGCGTTTAATTGACCCCACAAATGTGATGCTCCAGAAACTCAATCTGCTCAAAGGAAGGTCAGTTTTGTAGCTTCTGTAACGAGCTAAACTGTTTTCAGATGTGTGAACATGATTGCACAAGGGTTTTCTAATCATCAATTAGCCTTCTGAGCCAATGAGCAAACACATTGTACCATTAGAACACTGGAGTGATAGTTGCTTGAAATGGGCCTCTATACACCTATGTAGATATTGCACCAAAAACCAGACATTTGCAGCTAGAATAGTCATTTACCACATTAGCAATGTATAGAGTGTATTTCTTTAAAGTTAAGACTAGTTTAAAGTTATCTTCATTGAAAAGTACAGTGCTTTTCCTTCAAAAATATGGACATTTCAATGTGATCCCAAACTTTTGAACGGTAGTGTATATATAGGGGTACGTGGTGGTGTAGCGGTCTAGGCATCAGCTTTGTGTCCATGCAGTTGCCCACTGGGGACCAGGGTTCGCGCTTCGGACTCATCAGATCCGACTATGGCCGGATTCGGTGAAGCAGCAATAATTGGCAACGCTGTCTTCGGGAGGGGGGGCGGAGTCGGCTTGTGTTCGTCACATGAATGTGTCTGTGTGTGTCGGAAAAAGCAGTGGTTCGGCCTGGAGACGCCTTGTCATGAAAGTGGCGAGGCATCTCCTTCGAGACTGCCGGCCGGAGAGATGCAGTTGGCAAACGCATGCAGTACGAGGGTGGGTGTTTGAACTAAAATAGGGAGCGATTGGCCACTAAATTGGGAGAAAAAGGGAAAAATCAGAAATAAATTTAAAAAAAACTATATATGTTAAATGATAATTATTTACTATATATCTATATCATCTGTGTGTGTGTGTGTATGTTCGTGTGTGTGTCTTAGACCGACAAATGCTGTGTATCTGTGAACACTCAGCGCTCTTGAATATATAGGTAGAATCAACCCTGTCATTAGCCTTCATCCTCTAGGTCTAGGGATGTTCTACTGCCACAATAGAAATGTACATCTACTGTTTATTTTGGTAGAAGAGCCAAATAACAAATAAAGGCTTTAATGTTGGTAGAGGCTCTCTCATCAATGTCTTATGGATATGTTAGATTATCTTTAGGTTATGATTAGGCTATATTTAGGGTTAATCAGTCATACTAAATTGTCTCTAGGTGTGAATGTGGTTGTGTCGGCCCTATGATGGCCTGACAGGCTGTCCAGGGTGTCTCCCTGCCTGCTGCCCAGTGACTGCTGGGATAGGCTCCAGCATCCCCATGACCCTGAGAGCAGGATAAACAGTTTGGATAATGGATGGATAGATGGAGGTTGGATTATAATACTAATAATAATAATAATAATAATAATAATAATAATACTACTACTAATAATAATAATAACAATATAAATATTGTACAAGTCCCCCTTCATGCACCTTTCATTGGGTGTCCAAACTGGTTTTGGTGATGTTGAAATACTGAAATCAAGTCTTATACACAACTAAATACTAGATCATTTCTAGTAACTTAAAACACCAGATAAAAAGGGAATAAACAAAATCCATCTGATCCCATGTGGTGGATAAAGCTGTGATTCTACAAGGATGTAGTAATTACAAGAATATCTTCTACTGTACTGAATCCAGTTCTACAGCTTGTTTAAATAACAATGGCTATTCTGCAAAAAGCTGAATGATATACTTTTCTTTATACTAGAAACCAAATCATCTGAGCTTTCATGCTCAGCAGCATCTCTGTGGGGTAAATGTGAATGGAAAACTTTTCAGGTCTGCATCTCCGTGAACTAGATTTCACTACAAAGTCAAGCGGGGCCCGCTACTGCATACTTAATAAGAAAAATTATTTTATTTTTTTTTAATCTTACTGGCCTACCCATTTGCAGACTTATCCACAAATACATTAGTAGGCTACATTATGTATGAGGTCATTCTAAGTCTGCTTCCTTGTTATTTTTCCTGTTGTATCTAAAAAAAAAAAACACTTAGTAGTAGGAGTTACACATTACAGCATACAGAAAATATTTCTGCTATAGGTCTCTAATGCTGGCCCCGCACAAGGGGATAATTGGGCCGATTTTGGGTTCGATTAATCTCTCCTGATAATCAAGGGTATAGGTAAGTGCAATCCTCATTACATTGTACAGCATACACCAGATTGCTTTTCCGGGTGTGTGGTACACGGTCTTTGGGATGAACCAGTCTTTGTCGGAGTGTGTTGCTGGGTTTGAAGTATACCGGGATGCGGTGTTGGACGGTTTCATGCCTGTTTTGTTTTTCAGGGTAAAACATAGCATACACAAGTCAGACCAGCTGACGACGGTCCGCCTCCATATTTGTTTTGCTCTGAAGTCACGTTTGATCACACGAGTTTCTTTTAGATCCCAAGTCCCTAGAATCACGACTCTGCCAAGTTTGAGGTCCTGTATCTTGACTGAATCGTCTGGTGTGTGCGTTCTTATGATTAAAATATCTAAAATCAGTTAAATCTGTCGTTACTCCTGTGGTCTCCCACGTTTTTAAAATCGGTTAAGATTTAAAAATCCTCTAGTGTGCACCAGGCATTGGGTCAAAACTGAAGCAGTCAAGGGGGCCTTCCTGTACACTACTTCTTTTTTATTGAAATAGCTGGAAATTTATTTCAAACTTAAACAGCTTTCCTGTACACTCATTCAATTTTCTGCATTTATGACTACCTGGTTATGTAAAAGTTAAAAAAGACAAATAAAAGATTATATTGCACTTGGCTCCAAGTTTATGTTCAGGCAAAACAATTCTCTTTGCTCCGTTGAAAGCCCTTATTGAACCATTGGACTCGGGAGTTGACTAAAAGCACAATTTCATTTGCAGAAAAGGCCTAGTTGAGTAACAGCCTTCAGCAAAGTGGACATCATCCAGTATGTGCTTCTGCACAGACGTAACCACATTGTTCTGGTGCCCAGAAATGTCATCTAAAGAGATGACAGAAACACTCATTACATGAAAATGTTTGTATGGCTCTTCTGAATCGCAAAGAGGACATTCCACTTTAGCACAGCACAGCTATATTGCCCACACTGGGGTTACATT
Source organism: Lampris incognitus (assembly GCF_029633865.1). Classification (NCBI taxonomy): domain Eukaryota; kingdom Metazoa; phylum Chordata; class Actinopteri; order Lampriformes; family Lampridae; genus Lampris; species Lampris incognitus. Next base: position 39,041,067 of record NC_079211.1, read on the forward strand.
AAGTATTTTCAACATTTCTGTTTAGCACATTTTTCACAACCTTGACATTGATCATAATTCTTACATTTAGTTTATGCTCTTTGTGACGTACAGTGAGGGCCTCAGTAAATTAGCTTTAATGTGCAGCTCACCAACATTACAAGCCACCAAGGTCAGGGCAAGAAGAGTCACAGTGCCCGTACAAAAAATGAAACCAAATATTAATGATAATAAAACCTGTCTGAAAGTAGTTCCACACAGTCACTTTATCTATGGTCGAAAGCTACACTTCAATCTGCATCACCTTTAAAGCGCTGCAAAAGACTTATAGTCAATTTGAAAATAGCAGGTTTTATGAAACCATGCTCTAGAAACTGTCTTTGCTAAAATGAAGGCCAAAAAAATCCCATGAATCTTTAGCAGAAGAAGGTCCTCTGCTCTCTCAAGGTCACAAACACAAACAAGTTAACACACAGGGGTTGGAGGGAGAAGATTGGGTCTTAGATTAGCATGATGAAAGCCAAATTAAACCGAGCTACTACCTTTAAAGCATAGTTGGTTTAACGTGATGAACAGGCATGACGGGTGCTCCATTAGAAAATTGATTCTTTACAATGGAAACATCAATCAGAGGTGACAGCTCTGGCTTAGGCCCAGATCCTTTATTTTAAAGGGTCTGTGTTTGTAAGTGGGAAGGAGGTGAGGAGGGGTGAGGTGGTGAGGTGGCTGAGCGATTGTCTGGAGGAAGAAGGGGCCGAGAAGTGACCTGATCCCCTGACATCACATAGTAAAGAGAGGAGCCTGGGGAGAAATTACAAGAAGCTGAAAGCCTGAGTTGCTGACAGTCCATGGGACTTAATAGACTAGAGCCCATTTAACCTTTTGCAAGCTGACTGCAACCCCCAAACGCAACAACTAAGACTATGCTTTTTAACAACTGCGCATCCTTAATTGGTAAACCTCCCATCATCTCTGTTACCGGGTGGCAAATTTAGCATAAGTGCTGGTATGTTTTCAATAATACATTATCGTGCAAATTTACCTCTATGGACAGAGCAGTGTGTTGCAAGCTTAGTCACAAATAACTTTTCTGGAGAAAGGGATCAGCTGGAGTTGCAGGGTACCAAAATCTGCTGGTACTATCCTAAGCAGGGGCATTACTTGAATAATTCTAGTAGCCAGCAGTAGGAGGTTGAGGTTACACAAGGCAGCAACCAGTTGTAAACATATTTAAATGTCTGAATATAAAGCAGGGAGAAAGATTTACATGCTCAGTCAACTTTCTCTGGGTAGAGAAAAGGTCACGCAATATCCTATGATAGAAGTCTCCTACTTCAGAGTGGTGTACAATGCAGATAGATAGATAGAAATGGAAACAATATGAAAATGAACAATGCAGTTGGGCACATATGAAACAGAAAATCCTTATCACTTTGAAACATGTTCCATACATAGCAACCGTAATGGTCCTTCAGAGTCATATCAAGATGGTGCATCGAGGAGGCGGTTACTGAGAAGAATATGTAAGGGGTCAAAGTCATTTTAATACACCTGTGAACAATATATTTTGTCACAAGAGCCTTTACTGTGACTTGCTATTGCAGATGTAGTCATGAATTCTGATTTAGTATGAATCTGCAACGTTGGTGAAGGACTTGTATGCAATAATAATGCAAGGTATATGCAGGAGAAATGCAGGAAGGACATGCAGGAAGGACACTCCTGCAAAGGCTACAGCGAGATTATCACTGCAATGTACTGTTTGTTTTGAAATTATAAGATTCTGAATCATGTTGTTGCTTGACTGGGGAGAGCTGCAAGGATCAGGGCCCCTGAACGTGGAACTAAGATATATACAACTATAAAAACAATGAAAAATAAAAACAAAAATCTTTACAGCCAGAAGTCTAGAATGGTACACTCTGCCTTTCTTTTGAACACAACGTCAGTTGCTAGGAACCTGTTGTCGACATTTTGACAAAACTCCAGCGAATGCAAAAATGTGAAAAAGCAGCACATGATGACACGAACTTCATTTCAAAATAAAATATCCACCAGTAGACGCTCTGAATATTTTTACAAAACATTTTTGCCTAAAAAAGTCATGTGTATTTCTATACATTTGCTTTCAAAACAATATTTTCCTGAATTCTGTCAATTACATTACAATACTGAAGGAATGAACTGTGCCCAACATTTTTTCCTCTGAAATGGATGTGGAGGCAGACTGTCTGTTCCCCCTTAGTGTAATCCTATGTGCTGCACTGTGTTTAAAAGTGACTGACCCTTCATTAAGGAGTTGAAAATATTGAAGAAGACTCAGTAGCTTGAATAACTTACATGACTTACTTGAGTACATGTGTGGACCCGTTGATCTGCGTGGCTGTGCAGGAGGCCCGGGGCCCCAGGATGGAAGGCCTGCGGTACCTCTTCCTCCCACAGCATAGAATGATAAGGAAGGCACGGCGGAAAGACTTGTTTAAGAAGGCGTAGAGGATGGGATTCAGCATGGAGTTGATGTAGCCCAGCCACAGGCAGGCTGCCCACAGTTCTTCCGGCACCGAGTAGTCTATGAAGGGGTCCACCACATTGGTTATGAAGAATGGAGCCCAACACAGGCAGAAACAGCCCATGATGATGCACAGTGTCTTTGCCGCCTTGGTCTCCGTCCGCATGCGGTGGTTGCGCTGGTGGTCGGCGGATTCTGATGTCACACCGGAACTGGACCCGGCACCAGCACCAGTGCTAGAGCCCGAAGTGCCAGCTCCACAGGTGCCTGCCCCCCCTGCCCGCTGGAGCATGCTGATCTGGAGGGCATGGGCGCGAGCAGTGATGTAGATCCTCTGGTAGGCCAGCACCATTAGGCCCAAAGGGATATAGAAGGCCACCACAGAGCAGGTCAGGGCATATGGCTTGTTGACCATAAAAATACAGGAAGTAGAGTTGCTGCCCACAGAATCGCGCTTCCGCTCAATCTGGTAACAGAGGAGGAGCAGAAATATTCAGATGTGATCATCACATAAATAGCATGAATTTGCTGCCTGCTTATTACAAAACTTCCCTTTCGCTTTTACCCTAAAGGGACTCAGATGGAAAATTCTAATTTTGTATTATTGTCAGACAACATGAAAAATGTCATTTGAGAAAGTGTATTTGTGCTGTTTCCTTTTTGTAATGTAACTGACCAAAATTACCTTACACATTTTGTGTAATGATATTTTTTCCTGCAAATTATAAAGCATTTCTATAATATCTATTCCAGCTTTTATAATAATAATAATAATAATCATTACATTTATGCTTTTCTAGACACCCAAAGCACTTCACATTGAAGGGGGTAATTCACTTCAACCACCACCAATGTGTAGCACCCACCTGGGTGATGCACAGCAGCCATTTTGCACCAGAATGCACACCACACATCAGCTTGAGGTGGAGAGAGAGGAATCTTTGAGCCAGTTACATGGGGGGATGATTAGGTGGCCAGATGGAGAGAGCCAGGTTGGGAATTTTGCCAGGACACCAGGGAACCCCCTACTCTTTGCGATAAGTGCCATGGGATCTTTAATGACCACAGTGAGTCAGGACCTTTTTTTCAATTTCCTATTCTGCCAAGGTCATGCAACTGCACATCCCCTAGCGGGGCTTGGGGAGGGTGACGACTGTCACGCGCATCCACTAATATATGCAGCATTGTTTACTGCTTCTTTTCACCTCTTGTAGGAATTATAATTGCAATGATGGGTTATGCTAATCCTGCAGGCTCCTTACCTAGGGGCATCAGTAAGTTCTCTGCAAGGCCTGGCCAAGCTGCAGGCAGGGCTGTGAATGGAGCCATAAACCCTAGCACTTTGACACTGGCTTTCTCTGCTGTGTCACTTGAGTGTCAGACTTTTTAACAAAGGGTACCAACATTAGCAGGGGAATGTAGAACAGATACAGGAAATGGAAAACCTTCACTGGCTACTACTTTTGTTCGGAATTCAAGTGAAATCATTGAGAATGTGGTTCTCCTGGTTTCAGCAAATGACAGATGTTCCCAGATCCAAATCTGACATGATGTCCCTGGGACGTCATATCAATTATCCAGACAGATCCATGTTATACAGTCATGGTAAGAGTTAAAGTGAAGGTCAGGGTTAGGCCAAGGTCAACATATCAAATCTGATTTGAGAACATTTCTCACCCTACACGAAAACAAAGCCATCAAAGTTTCCCTTTTTACATTGTTTTTTAGCTACCGCTGCACTTTGACCCCATCCCAAAGATGAATTTGATGCAGAAATAGGATAAATCTGGGATATAGAAGATTATTGCTATCAATATATCAATATGCTCTACCTGTGAATTGAAAGAGAAGGACAAAATAGAGGTAACGTATATAAAAACACGTATGGTGGCAGTCAGAAATATAAACCAAAATATACATTAGGCTGATACAAAGACACAAAAACACTGACAAACAAATAAACCATAAGCATACATATATGCCTATAAACCTGTATACGTAGGTATACAGTATCTACAACACAATGTTAGTCATCTACACTTACTGTTATCATACACATGCCCAAACCCACTCAAACTGTCAATAACACAGTCATGGTTTTGATGACGCTCCATTTGAAAATGTAAAACCACAATCAGTGAAGCATCTTACAGGTGAACTACCCCACCCGCTATCAAACATAACGCCAGCAAACCCTGCAGCCAGCCTGTTATAAACCTCACTCTCTAGTCAGTTCATGAGGAAGGTGTACACTTATAGGAGGAGGGAGCCTCTGTGCATCACCATTAATCATCGTGCAGTAGCTTCCCAGTTTGTAATCTACGATCATCTCCTCTCTGCCTGGGAAATACGCCTCTGGGCCACGGGATGAATAATATGATACTTAGCCCATATCAGCTCATGGAGGTCACCGTCTTTCATGTGTAAAGCTGTTGCTGGCTCTATAAATGTAACAATATCTACAGATTGATTGTGAGTGAGTGTCCTTTTAAAACATAATGTGGGTGCATGCGAGTTCAGCTATATGTCAGGCGGATTGCACACTGATATGTTACAGTATGTTGATATGCAGAGTTGTATGTATAGTCATCTGGCTGTAAGTACAACAATAATTAAATTCTTTTTTTATATTAATACTGACTTGACTCAGACTCTATCAAATCGAAACAAGATGGTGCCGACTGATGGTGACACACTAGGAGCTTCTCTCTCCCCTGTATTAGTTTTTGCATTAATTGTTAGCTTCCTCGCACATACTGTACCTTGGTGAACCATATTATGTATGCAGATGACCTTGTCATTCTTAGTCCCTGTAGCGCTGGTCTCCAGCAGCTCCTTGATATATGTTATGTGTATGATGTGGAGCATAATATCAAATACAGTGCTAGTAAGAGTGTTGTCATGATCTGCAGAACCAAAGAGGTCAATCATCTAACATTTCCTGATTTTAAATTGTCTGATAATAATCTTGAGGTATGTAATAAGGTGAAATATCTTGGGCACTATATTACTCAACAAATGACAGACGATGATGATATTTATAGGCAATGCTGCATGATGTATGCACAAGCAAACACTCTGTCACGCAAGTTTGGTATGCGTTCAGTTAGTGTGAAGATGTCTCTGTTCAGAGCATATTGTACAACACTCTATACTGCACACCTGTGGTCATCAATGTATAAAAAAGCAAGCTTACAGAGGCTTTGAGTAGCTTATAATGATGCTATGAGAATACTGCTAAAAAGACCTAGATGGTGTAGTGCAAGTGAAATGTTTATGGCTGCAGGAGTCAGTACCTTTCAGGCTCTTCTAAGAAAGCTCATGTATAAATTTATTTGCCAGCTCAATGACTCTGATAATGTAATCATCAACAGTTTAACTAATATAAGATTCAGTGCCACACGCTACCAATCCCAGCAGTGGGACCACTGGTATAGCTGCCTTCTTATAAGACACTGATTTGTTCCATTTATGTTATTTTATTGTGTTTACTCTTTGTAGTGTCTGGCGTTTGTCTTTTACATATTTGTCTTTTTTCAGTTATGGACCCTGAGTCTGAAATAAAGTTTTGAATTGAACTGAATACTATGTCTACAATGATAATGTATGACTGTCAGACCTTACTGGACTTAAGACTAAATGGTCTAAACTTTTGGGCACCTTTATTTTTTTTAAAATTTTGTTTATTTCAAATGTTAATTTTTTTTTAAATGTATAATAAAAGAAAACAAAAGAGGAACAATCAAAACAAGCAAGCAATATCATCATCAAACATTTGTTTTAAATCTTGGAAGTTCAAAAAGGAGTAGGCAGAAGTAAAAAAAAAATTCTAGTCCTACCCCCTTTTTCTATTTTAGTATTTCAACAGTGAACTGTGTGATTTAAATGAAAACTCAATCATCTAGTACAACCAGTGACCATGACGTCTATCTAGTAAACCATACAAAGATCATTCATTCAACACAACAAGAACAAAGCAAGTGCAGAGCAACATCAAAACAACTCAAGAACAACTCACACAAGATGTCACAGCTCCATCCAATGTCTGTTCAAAATGTTATTTTTAAAGAGTCTTTTAAATTTGATTATTGATTCACATGTTTTAATTTCATCACTGCATTTATTCCATATCTTGACACCTTTGGTTGTGACACCATGATATTTTGCATTTGTCCTTACTGGGTTTTGTTTAAATGTACATATTCCTCTCAGGTCATAATTACTTTCCCTCAACTGGAACAACCCCTGAATACTGTTGGGTACTTCATGATTTAACACTTTGTACATGATTTGATGCCCAGCTTTTGGAAAAAAGTGTAAGAAGTGTGGGAAAGAAAATCACTTTGCTTTACAATGCAAATCAAGAGCAGAGAACAGCAGGAAATATAAACCAGTGCATGTTGTCTCGGAGCAGGACAGTGACACATATGAGGACATTATGACCATGACAGAGGAGACTTTAAACCAAGTAGAACAGAGTCACAGCAAAGGCCAACAACTCTATGCAGGAATGATGATAGGCAAGAAAATAGTTCACTTTCGGATAGACTGTGGTACTACCTGCAATGTGATTCCAGTACATCTTCTAAACACAGACAAACAGCTGGAGCACACAGAGAAAGTGCTTGTGATGTATAATAAAACCAGCCTTAGTCCACTGGGTAAATGTAAGATCAAGGTCAGAAACCCCAGAAACAATAAATTGTACAGACTGGAGTTTCAAGTGGTGGACCAGAAAGGCAGAATTCCTTTACTAGGCAGGAAGGCCAGCGAAGCCATGAAGTTAATAAAGGTACAGTACGGAAATATCCTGGCCATTGACAGCATAGTGAAAAAAGATCTGAGTCATGTAACGTGAGGAGAGATGTGGCAGACACATGACGATGGAGAAAATCAAAGCAGAGTTCGAAGATGTGTTCACTGGGGATGGCTGTTTGGAGGGGGAATATCACATTGAAATAGACAACAGTGTACCACCAGTGAAACTGCCAAAACGCAGAGTGCCAGCTGCTATGATGGCACCTCTTAAAGAGGAACTCAAGGATCTGGAGAAAAGAGGGATCATCACACCAGTAGAGCGGAGCACAGGCTGGATAAGTAGTATGGTCTCAGTGACAAAGCCGAATGGGAAGCCAAGAATCTGTATAGACCCAAAGCCACTGAAAAAGCACTTAAAAGGAGCCATTTCCCCCTATCTATGATGGATGACATCCTCCCAGAGATGTCAAAGGCAAAAGTATTCAAAGTTTGTGATGTAAAGCACGGCTTCTGGCACGTCTAATTAGAGGAAGAGTCAAGCTACCTAACCACATTCTCCACCCCATTTGGCCGGTACCGTTGGCTGAGAATGCCGATGGGTATAAGTCCAACACCACAAGTCTTCCAGAGGAAGCTCATGCAGGCGCTTGAGGGCTTACCTGGAGTATACATCCTAGCAGATGATGTGTTGATCACAGGTGAAGGGGCGACACAGGAGGAGGCAAACCAGGACCACAACGAGAAACTCAGACAATTTCTGACCAGGTGCAGAGAGTGAAACATCAAACTGAACATAGACAAATTCAAGCTACGGCGACCGGAAGTACCCTACATGGGACACCTGCTGACGACTGAGGGACTGCGGATTGACCCAGGAAAAGTACGTGCAGTCAGGGAGATGCCAAAGCCGACAGATGTAAAGGGGGTACAGAGACTGGTGGGTATGGTAAACTACCTGTCAAAATTCTATGATCACCTGTCAGATGACTGTGAGATTTTGAGACAACTCACACACAAAGAGAACATGTAGGAATGGACAGATGTACAGGAAGAAGCATTTCAGAGGCTGAAAGACAAAATAGCCAATGCACCGGTTCTGAAATACTACAACCAGGATGACGAGTTGACGCTACAGTGTGATGCATCAGAAACAGGACTGGGGGCAGCCCTGACACAGAGAGGTAAACCAGTAGCATACGGTAGTAGGTCACTCACACCTACTGAGAGGGGATATGCCCAAATCGAGAAAGAATGCTTGGCAATAGTGTTTGGGATGGAAAAGTTTCACCAATATACCTATGGCAGACAGGTGACTGTACAGAGCGACTATAAGCCGCTGGAGAATATTCACAGTAAGCCACTTCTCAGTGCACCAAAGAGACTGCAGCGGATGCTACTGAGGCTGCAAAAGTATGACATCAGAGTGATCTACGTACCAGGCCGAAATATGTTGCTGGCAGATACGCTGAGTAGGGCATACTTACCAGAGAGCACTAAGGGAGAAATTGAGACAGAGTTAGAGACTGTGAACATGGTTAACTACCTTCCCATCTCTACAGAGAGACTGAGCTCAATTAGATCTGCTACAAAAGAGGACACAAAGTTACAGAGGGTGACAAACAGGATTCTGACAGGGTGGCCACAGAACAAAAATGACATCCCAGCAGACATCCAGCACTACCACTCATTCCAGGATGAACTGAGTTTTCAGGATGGCATAGCATTCAGGGGAGAGAGAGCAGTGATACCTGATGCACTCAGGGCTGATATCACTCATCGTATCCACTCCTCCCATCTTGGAGTAGAAGGATGTCTCAGGAGAGCGAGGGAAAGTGTATACTGGCAAGGAATGAATGAGCACATAAAGACTTTCATCTCCAAATGTGACATATGCAGGTCAGTAGACCCTAAGCAACAAAGAGAGACACTACACCCTCATGATATGGCATACAGACCTTGGGCCAAGGTAGGGACAGACCTGTTTTCCTTTAATAACAAAGACTACTTGATAACTGTTGACTACTGCTCCAACTTTTGGGAGATAGATTATCTACCAGACACTAAGAGTAGCACAGTGATCAGAAAGCTAAAGGCCCACTTTGCACGACAGGGGATACCAGATGTTGTCATTTCGGACAATGGACCGCAATATGTGTCTCAGGAGTTTCAGTGATTCAGTCAAATGTGGGAGTTTGAACACAGGACATCCTCACCTGGATACGCCCAGAGCAATGGTAAAGCTGAGTCAGCTGTAAAAACAGCCAAGCGCCTCAAGCTGAAAGCTATGGCTGCAAGGCAGCATCCATACTTGGCTATACTGGACCATCGCAACACACCGAGTCAAGGCCTTAACACAAGCCCAGCACAGAGACTACTGAATAGGAGGACAAGCACCCTTCTTCCTACCACAGACACTCTGTTGGAGCTGGTGATAATGGAGAACACACAAGGACTGATGCACAACAGACAGAGACAGGAGAAGTACTACAACTGCACAGCAAAGGACCCTCTTAAAAAGGTGACAGTGTGAGAGTTCAACCTTTTGAACCACATAAGGTCTGGAGAGTGGCAAAGGTGATAAAAGCAGTGGGCCACAGATAGTATGAGGTGGAGCTGGAGTCAGGAGGTGTTCTGAGAAGGAATCGTCGTCATCTCAGACACAACCACTGCACATCTGCCATGTCTACACAGATAGGGACTGAGAGACACACACCAAGAGTGGAGGGGTAGATCAGAGTCAAGCAGGGGACCAACACACAATCACGACAAGGTTGGGTCGTCAGATTATCAGACCTCGCTACCTGAAAGACTTTACTCAGTGATAAGAATATGGGTTTGGGACTCTTGCAAAGACTGAGAATAGTGTAAGGTTTGATTGAAAGAAAAAAAAAAGGGAAAAGAAAAGAAGGAAAGAGATGTGGAAGTGGAATGTTTATACAGTTTAAAATGTTTGGTTATGGATATTTGAATATATACTGTTGTTAATAATTATTATAAGAATACAGGGAATAAATTTAGTTATTTACGAGTGATATGTTGATTGATTTATTCACTAATGTGTTGATAACACAATTCTTTTGTTTATTGATAATATGGACCACTTAGAGTAAATGATGTGTTGACTAAGGGACTTTACTTCAAAGAAAAAAGAAAAGATGTAACAAATAGGATTGTTATTCCTAGTTTGTGATTCCGAGGAGCAATTAGAGTGTGACACAGACCGCGAGTGACGCTGGCTAGAGATGAAAGTAACTGAACTGTACGACCTAAAGATTCCTGTTAATAAAGTGATAAGTAAGCAAGTAAAGCTTTAACCGTCCATTCTGTAGGGTTAAGTAAAGAACGGAACAGAATGAAACAGATGTAGACGTCGGTTCCCTTAAGCTTGCATCCTTGTTTGAGGAGCGCTTGCTTTTTCTATCCGTTTGGGAATCGGATGATTATTGCTGGTGTTGCGTTTTTATTTTTGCTGGGCAGGGTATGACACGCCTCTACATCATTGCTGTTGATCGAGATACCCTTACTGTCCAAAAACTTCACAGCTTGTTTCTCAAGTGATTCCCTTTCGGCCTCGGTCGCATCGGCTCTAACCCCGGCGGTGGTGTCATCGGCGGCGGCCACCACCCCTGCGTAGGACCGGTGCCTGGTTTTTAGACCGCTGATGATCAGATCATTTACCCTGGAGTACTGCTCCAGGTCGTCTACTCGTTTTTCCAGAAAAAATATATTTTTGTCCTTTTCCATGTTCTGTTTTTTTTAGTGATTGCACTTCTGTTACAAGATCCATGATCTTCTTTTGCTGTGCAGCTACTGTTGATATCTCTGCCGAAAGGAAGTCGAGAGACTTCTTAATCTCCTCGACCTCCTCAGGTAGTCCTGTGTTTTTCTTAGGTGGCATTTCTGTGTTAGCTTCAGTTTGGTTTTAAACGAATAATTTGATTAAACTACTGATGTTGATTATTGATTGTTGACCTCACCCAGTGCCGGTGTCGGAAGATGGCGGCGCGAATTCACAAATGCGCAAATTCACATCTACCTTTGGAGATACCAAAAGACATTGTTTACAACCCTACGGTATCTTGGAACACCAGCAACTGATGGCAATACAGGCAGAAATGCAGCAGACGAGGAGGGGTCCTGGCAAAGCTACAGCATCGCCTAACTCAACCTTCCATCCCTAGCATTTTGCTAGCCAATGTACAATCTGTTGGCAACAAGCTAGATGAACGCCACTGTTGTATTAGCGTCCAACGGGACATAAGCGATTGCTGCATGTTCTGTTTTACTGAGCTCTGGTTGACCTCGAACATCCTGGACAGGGCCATATAGCCTGACAGCTTCTCCATGCACCAACTGGACTGCTTGTGTGATGCGACCAGCAAGGTAAAAGGGTGGGGGAGTATGTTTTCTGGTTAACAACTCGTGGTGCACTGATGTGGAAGTAATCTCCCAGTCATGTTAGCTGGTGTTGGAACATCTTATAATCAAGTGTCGACCATTTTCCCTTTCTTCCTGTTAACTGCTGTTTGCATTCCACCACAAGCCAATACTACAGTAGCTCTGGAAGAGCTCTATGGTGCAATCAACGGCTATGAGAATCAGCATCCACAGGCTATTTCCATTGTGGCAGGGGACTTCAATCACTGCAGCCTAAAATCGGTACTACCTAAATACTTCCAGCATGTCAGCTGTCCAACCATGGGCGACAAGCTCTTAGATCACTACTACTATCACTATCAAGGGAATGTACAGGTCTATTCCATGGCCTCATTTTGGGAAATCGGACCATTCATCCATGCTCTTGCTACCCATTTACAAGCAGAAAATTAAGCGCAAGAAACCCAACTTGAGGACAGTACAGTGCTGGTCGGCAGAAAATGAGGTCAAACTTTAGGGTTTTTTTGATTCAGCAGACTGGTCAGTTTTTTAGGAACCCTCTGAACCCAAACAAATACGCTGATACAGTTACTAGGTTAAATTCTGTGTAGACACCTCTACTCTCACTCATACCATTCCCACCTAGCTGAATCAGAAACCTTGGATTAATAGCGACATTCGGCTGAGACTAAAAGAGAGGACTTACACTTTTAAATTCAGGGATAAGGACCGCTACAAGGAAGCCAGGTATGCATTGAGGAAAGCCATCAAGTCAGCCAAAAAAACAACACCAGGATAAATTAGATTAGCATTACAATGGCGGGACTCCAGACTTACGTGGCAGGGACTGCAAGCGATAACGGACTACAAACTCAAGCCAGGCGGTTTGATATAATTTCCCAATTATATCCAGCCAATCACTCCACTCTTCTGAGCCATCCCGATCGCTGCTCCACCCCCTCTGCCGATCTGGGAAGGGTTGCAGACTACCACATGCCTCCTCCGATACATGTGGAGTTGCCAGTCGCTTCTTTTCATCTGACAGTGAGGAGTTTCGCCAGGGGGATGCAGTGTGTGGGAGGATCATGCTATTCTCCCCAGTTTCCCCTCCCTGCAGAACAGGCACCCTGACCAACCAGAGGAGGTGCAAGTGCAAAGGCCAGGCCACATACCCACATCCGCCTTCCCACCTGCAGGCATGACCAATTGTGTCTGTAGGGACGCCTGACCAAGTCGGAGAGAACACGGGGATTCGAACCGCCTATCCCCGTGTTGGTGGGCAACGGAATAGACCACTACACCACCTGGACGCCTCTGTATACTGTCTTAATGACTACAAATCTATTGCTTTGACCTCAGTAATAATGAAATGCTTTGAATAATTAATTAAGACATACATAAATCTTAACATTGCTTTGACCTCAGTAATAATGACATTTTCTGAAAAATAGTTAAGTCCTTCATAAAGCTTAACATTCCTGCCAACCTTGATCTGCTACAATTTGCTTATTGGTTAAATAAATCTGTGGAAGATGCTGTGTCATTGGCTCTGCATACTGTGTTAAAACACCTTGAAGGATAAAACACCTATGTCAAAATGTTGTTTATTGACTATAGCCCTACATGTAATACCACTGTACAATCTTAATTAGTGTTGAAGCTTAAGGACCTTGGTCTATGTAACTCCATCTGTAAGTGATTATATGACTTTCTGACAGGCAGACTTCAGGCAGTGAGAGCAGGTACCAGCTATTCATCTACCATAGTTCTCCACACAGCAGCACCGCAGTCTTGTTGCCATGGTCCCTTTCTCTACAGTCTGTTCACACATGACTGTATTGTCAAATATCATAACAGCATATTGACATTTGCAGATGACACCACAGTAATTGGACTGATAAATGACAACAATGAAGGTGCCTATAGGAAGGAGGTGAGGGACCTATCCATATGTTGTCAAGATAACAACCTCTCCCTAAATGTTGAGATCATTGTTGATTTTAAGAAGTCCAAAATGGTTCAGACACCAGTTTACATCAGTGGTGTCCCATTGAAATTGTGAAGAACTTCATACATTTAGGCATTCAGATCCCATACTGCCTCTCCTGGTCTCTAAGACTATACTTTCTTAAAAAAAATCTTTAAAAAATTCAGAATGTCTACAAAAACCCTGGCCACTTTCTATCAGACTACCATAGAGAGCATCCTTACTGGAAATATACTGGTGTGGTTTGGCAACCTGACTGAACAGGACCACAAACAACTGAGAAGGACAGTAAAAATAGCTTCAAACATCATAGGAACAGCACTGCCACAGCTTCAGGGGATATATACCACCCGTTGCAGAAGGAAGGCCGTAAGTATGGAGGACACCATCACCAAGAACATGGTGTGTTCTCCTCCTTCCGTCAAGACAATGCTTACAGAGCATCAGAGCTCCGACCAGCCAGCTCAAAGACAGTTTTTACCCCCAGGAGGTCAGAATAATGAACAGTAGGCTCCTTACATAACTTCAGTGATTTATTATTTTGTGGGATTTCTGATTTCTTATTGTTTTGTTATTTATTATTTCTTTATATATGGTTTTAAGGGCTGAGAGATCCAGGACACATGCATTTCATTGCATTTGAAGGTACATGGTACTTTTTATATGTAAATGACCAAAAAGTGGAACTTGGAATTAACACTGTCTCTAAGTAGTTCCATGTACAGTATAGTCCACTGTCTATCACTAAGGGAATACGATTTGACAACTCTCTGCATCAAGACTGATGTCTTGATAAAAGATGTTCATTTATTGTTTGCACATTGAGTGCAGAAGTAGACTCCTATATCAGACTTTTATCTATCTCTCTCTCTTTATATTAACAACATAAAGTATAAAAAAATCTACTTCAGACATGGGAAACCATGTGCCATGGAGTGCCGAGAGTATGTATGTTTTCCTAGTATGTGGTCACTACACCAGTTGATTTCACTCATCTTTCAAAGCGGACAGACTGATCATTACATACACTTTTGAATGTACGGTTAAATCAGAAACAGTATGGAAACAGAAGGATGGCAGCTGTGTGATGGCAGCTGACCACTACACTTTTGTAAAGTTATAGTTCAGGTTGATTTTTTTTTGTTCGTCTCTTTTTTGGTTTGGCCACAGCAGTGTGGGTCGTCTTATCTATGGCAGAATTAACAGGGCAGCCGCAGATATACAGCAGCACCAGACCTTTTAATGAGACCCACAGAGAAAAGCTGGTTACCACAATCTGGCTCTACTCCTACACGTTCTCTGACTTTGGACAGTGTTGTTTGTGTGTGTGTGTGTGTGTGTGTTTGTGTGTGTTCCAAATTATCCCCTTTACCATCATTACTACGGTCATAATGAGCTCTGCCAAGCAGACAATCTACTACCGCGCACAAAAAGACAGACCGGGGCTAACTGGGGAATCTCTCAATCTCTTTCCCATCTGTCTGTCTGTCTATCTGCCTGTCTGTCTGCCCCCCCTCAACTCATGCTAACACTGCACCCAGTCACAGCTGTCTGTGCGCCTGTCCATCCATTCTTTCTTATTCTCCACCCTCACTTTGTTTTTATTATCATCAGTCTTCCTTCCATTTTCTTTGTTTGGCTTAAGTCATCTATCCCAATACTATTTCAACATGAACCTCTAGTTTTGCTTACTTTCATACATCCTTGTTATTACAGATAGAAAATTCATTAACTCTCTCTACCCACTTAATCCAATTCAGGATCATGACAGGCTGGGGTTTATCCCAGTGGGTACTGGGAGCTCGGCAGGAAGATCGTTGGACCCCCCCTCTTGCTGCGAGGCTACGGTGTGAGCCATTAAACCAGCGTGTCAACCCGTCAGTCCCACAGTTTAACATAATTCCCCCAAACTCGTGGTTGGTAAACTGGCCTCATTAGAGTGACTCATGCAAAACATACTTTAACTTTTTCAAACTATAAGAATAAAAAAGCAGTGTGAACCCCCTGTCAGTGGTGTCAGTGCCCTTTTTTCTCTTTGTGTGTTAAAGTTGTTATTGTTGCTGCTGCTGTTGTTTCTATAGGAACTGACAATTTACTCCTTCCTCTTGCTGAGGATTTTACAAGGTGCACCTCAAACCCCATCATTCTTGATGTTTATCTAAAACATTTTTCCTCTCTCTATTTAACACTTGTCTACTTATATTTGTCTCTCTCCCTCTCACTCATTTATCTGTGCACTCTCTTTCTCTACCCCCTTTATCTACTTCTTTCTTCTCTATCCTTCCTCCCGTTATCTCTTCCATAATTGGTAATTTGTGGCTGACTAGAATTATGTGTGTGTGTGTGTGTTTGTGTGTGTGTGTGTGTGTGTGTGTGTGTGTGTGTGTGTGTGTGTGTGTGTGTGTGTGTGAGAGAGAGTTTGCTCCAGTCTATTTGTGTTACAATTTTGGCTTCATTGTTATATGAAACCATTTCATGCCTCTCATCGTGTCCCTTCTCCTGATGCACGGCACGTCATATGCACAATTATGTATTTACTAGGGCTGTCCCGAATACCATTTTTTGGGCTCCGAAGCTTTAGTAGTAATCAACAGCGAATACCCAGAGCCTATGGTGGGGGGTGGGGGGGGGGGCATGACTCGGGAAGGAATCAGCCAGACATTTCTCCATTGTTGAATGAGATGGACGGCATAGCGATGCGACACGTGTCTTTCGGTTTAAGATATTAATTGTTAAGGATTCTGTTATTCTACAGTCTTGTTGTTTGTATTGTTATTTGTTGATAAAAAACATTTTCTAGAAAGGTTTGGTGTGTTTTATACATGTTTGTAATCCTGAGGGATTTAGTTGAACGAGGTCCTATCTATGCACTTTTTGTGACATAACAGCTTGTGACAATTTTATCATAGATAAATTATATAGCTACATAAATGTTCACTATAATAAGCTGCGAATCTGAGACAACGCTCGAGAAAGTGCTGTGAAACAGAAGAGCAGAAACAGCACACTAGTAAAGACAAATTCAAGATTTGAGATTTATAATTATAAGATTAATATTTATTTATAATTTCTTTACTGTCATTTCTCAGTACTTGCATATGTTGAATTGAAAATTGTCCTCCAGATTGAACCCTTCCTATACACTAGGAGCAGTGGGCGCGGCCAACTCCAGTTCCAGGGTTCGTCAGCTGTTAGCTTAAATCTATAACATTTTAAACCTGAATCCAGCAAAAGTCAAAACAGAGATGCAAAACATGCTCATTTCTGTTATAACAACAATACTTTTAGTGAGATAGCTGTAACAAATGATTATTAGGTTTTTTAGGCCAATAACTGCCTTAGCCACAGATGTAATGTTTTATTTTAACTATTCGGATCAGTTGCAACTATTTTTCAAGCAAAGTAAGTGCCCATTTCTCCTCAATTGTATCCAGCCAATTACCTCGCTCTTCCGAGCCATCCCGGTTGCTAATCCACCCCCTCTACCGATCCGGGGAGGGCGGCAGACTACCACATGCCTCCTCCGACACATGTGGAGTCGCCAGCCACTTCTTTTCACCTGACAGTGTAGTTTCGCCAGGGGGACGTAGTGCGTGGGAGGATCACGCTACCCCCCCCCCCAATCCCCTTCCCCAATGGGCGCTCCGACCAACCAGAGGAGGTGCTAGTGCAGCGACCAGGACACATACCCACATCCGGGGCTTCCGACACGCAGACGCTGCCATTTGTGTGTGTAGGGACGCCCGACCAAGCCGGAGGTAACACGGGGATTCGAACCGGCGATCCACATGTTGGTAGGCAACGGAATAGACCGCTACGCTACCCGGACATAAGTGTACATTTTTATCATGTGTAATGTTACTGTTTATACGGTGAATAAAAGCAGCTTGATAATGGCGATTGGAAAACAGACATTCGCTAAGCTAAGTTTGCTAGCTAGTATAGTCTCGGTTTTTTACACCATATAAGAAAAGCCTACTACTTACAGCATTCAGGTGATTTATCATGCTTGTTGTGCCACCGTGGTAGGCCAGTTTCAAATTGCATATTTTGCACGCTGCCTTGTCATCGCTCAATTTAAAGTGTCGCCACACAGCTGAGATCTTCGGCATCTTGTTTCCCCTTTAACAGCCAAGGTGAACTGAATTGTGACGTCACTACTGCGCGCGAAAGGGATGTCAGGTGCCTCCTAGCTGAGAGTATACGTTGCTACATTTTAACAGTATAATTAAAAAGTATAAATATAGTACAAGAATGGGCTAACAAATGCTATTTTGCGGTTCACCTTTATTGATATCCTACATTAAGCAAAAAAAGCAACTGAATATCCGAATCCCAAAATTGAAACCGAAAACCTATCAACGACGATTACCCGAATACTCGGGTATTCAGGTCCAGCCTTAGTATTTACACACCAACCCTCACTTAAACACAGCCAGGAAAATCTGGTTTGGAAAGTGATAAAGAAATGATACCCTTCTTCTCCCCCCTTCTTGCCTCTCTTCACAGTTAAAGGCCCTTTGAGCAAGGTCCAAATCATCAACAGACATCTCGGGGACTATAGCTGAATACCTTTTGCAGATGATGGTACTCTGAAGTTGAGAGGAACTGGCTTTTGACCAGTTACTCTAGTTGTCGATTTGACTTACCAAACAAGCCAAGAGGGAAAAATCTGGGTGGGGTTACCAAATGAGAGAAGGCTCTGTCTTCCTTACCATTTTCAAACCCCTTCAGCGAAGCACTTAACCTGAATTACACAGGTAGAGCCACTTATTGGCTAACTGCGGAGGACTGTGGTTGTACCAAACGTGTGAAACTGTTTAAATGTGAATCCGAGCGGTTCCTCAATCTGCCTTCTCTGGATTAATTTAAGTTAAACACAAGCACACACACACACACACACACACACACACAAAATACAGTACTTACCACATGATCAATGCCGATGCTATTCCAGCCCTGCATGATGGGCAGGAAAGAGATGAAGGTAGGGATGACCCAGCAGCCTCCAATCATGAGAGTCACTCTCATAGGAGTCATCTTATTACGATACACCAGGGGCTGGCAGCAGATAGCATAGTACCTGCAAACAGGTAATAGAAACCTTATTCAAGTTTATATAATCAGTCGCCCCCTACACCCCCAGAAGAAAAAAAAAACAAGTGGATAATGGAAATAGACGGGTGTATGCCCATGTCTTCAGATCACATGCGGACAGCCTGTCAGGAGCACCAGGACATTTCCCGGTTTCCCGAGGGTCACTTTGGTCTGCCATGAGCAGTCAACTTGACCAGCAATAATATAGCAAGCAAGAATGAATTGATGGACCTCTCAGCACGAGGGTGCGCAAGCCAAAAATGATGTCATCATGTCTCTCAGCGACGCACACCACAACCGTTTACCTATTTCTCTACCAATAACATTTTAGACAAGTCACCCGGTAAAAAGGATGGTCAGAAGAAAAGGAAAGGTGGAGTAGAAAGGGAGTGAATAAAAAAAAGAGAAAGGACACAGACACAGCTAAATGCTGCAAAATAAGTGACATGTTGGCCAGTAAGGGACCAGGTCAGTCAAAAACACTAGTTAAAACTCTGTGTCTCATTCTTTTTTAAAAAAGTGTAGGCTAGTTGTGCTATAATTGGTGTATTCCTAGTGAGTTTTTTAGGCTGCACCCATAGCATACCTTGAAAACTCAGTATTCAGATAGGCTAGCTGGTCAGTCCCAAATGTTTGCATTTTGTAATCTGGAGAACTTTCCTCCCAGATGCACAAATTTGGAACTAGTCTGGTAGCCGTTACATCAATACGTAGGGTTAGCCTACAAAATTAGCGGTGTGGGTGTTTACATGAACAGGATGGCCTGGGATGAGTCAAATTCCCAGCCTGAATTATTGTTTCAGTCTGCCCCTGCTTCAGACCAAAGTTTTCTCTTGCCGCCCCCCCACCCCCATGACCCTGAGAGGATATAAAACGGAAGGGAAAAACCAATGAATGGGTAATCATTCAATCCACAATTTATAGGAGGCGGTTTTGTTTTGACAGAACCAGATAGCCTAGTAACCTGCAGACATTAAATAGAGAATTAAATGTTGATTTTACACTATCAATTTCTTTTCATACTATCAAATATTTGTTATAGCAATCAGCAAATCAATCAATACCACAGAAAGCAAAAAATAGGATATGATTAAATATTGCACACCTACTTGCCAGTACTCACTGGTGTGCAGTGGAGTATTTGCAGGTCGGTTGTGTTACAGGAAGTGTAAATATAAAAACAGCAGTTCCAGATCAAGTATCACTCCGACATACACACACCACAGAACATGGATCCTGCAAACACTACGCGGGTTTAGCAATAAAGCAATTTTAACATTTTCACATAATCACACAAATTTATTATAAACCGGCATAGAATTAATGTTGGCTTTGGGTAAACCACGGAGTACTTTTTAAACTGAATGAGAATCAACTGCCTTGTCCCATTGACTTCTGTTGCAATGTTGCGGTCTACCAGCAGCTGTGTTGAGTATGAAGCACAGGATGGATGAATGTGAATCGACAACACTAGTGGTATGTAGAAAACAGGAATGGACTTGAAAAATTTCCCAATTCCCATTCAGGAATACTGTTTATATACTTACAGTAGAGTTTATTACTTTTCACTTGTTCTTAATCCCGTGTTCTGTTATTTTGGTTCTATCTGTGTTCTTCCTGTCTGCTTTCTGTAAGTCTGTCTATGCCAAATCTGCCATGACATCTTGCTAAAAGTGCTTCATTAACAGGTGTGACTAACCTAGACTTCTTGTGTCTTACTTGTCCCTTCCCATTTCAAGAGCTCCTAGCATCGTAAAGTTTCATAAGGGTGCACAGTGGCCTTAAGGAATGCTCTTTTGTACCGGAGTGACATTATCACTGTTCATCTTTTGCAGCAACCTCATGGGAAATGGATTTTCCATGTGCTGTACCGGACGATCATCATTCTCTGCTCTGTCACTTGACTACTTCATCGCCACTGGAAGCAGGCTGACAGTCAGGCAGGCTAAGCTGTGACCTCCCATCATTTCTTCCCCTGACATTTATCAGGCTCACATGCGTCCCTGAGAAAATGCACCTTTAGCATATGTTCCCCTTTTTCACTCTCGACAAACCATATTTGGAAGTTGTTATAATTCTATGTGGGCTTTCTTAGATTTGACTGGCAGGGTACACAAATTATTTAGGCTCCACTACAGTGGAAAATAAAGAGAAAATTTCCCTGGTGAGATTCCCTGTCACATCTCATTTTAACAGTGTCATACATATGAACATACAAGATACGCTCATGTGACAATTTTTTCCCAGTTTTCAGTTATAAATAATGAAATAATGAAACAAATTATGTGATTAAACGGATGGGAGCATAATTGAAAATGATTAGTGTATATAATGATCTGTGTCCTCAAGCCC